>NW_015150805.1:118834-147550 GCF_000732505.1 Cyprinodon variegatus
TTACTACTCAGCTGGCTTCCAGGGTGATTATAAAGAATCTTTAAAGTTAGTTTTCTCCATAATGTTCTTTGCAAAGTGCCAACATTCCAATGGTCATTTCTTCTTCTATTATTCTATTTGTACGAGTTTGATATCATTGGAAAGCCTAGACTCCATTTATCAGGATCTGTAACTCAAAATGACCCTGGTTTGCCTTGGCCTCTACAAGTTTAATAAAACATAACCAAGCTTTGTGCAGAGCCCATAAAAGAGTTTGCACCTGACATTCAAAATGACCAAAATAGACCTAAAACTGACCCAGAAATCAGTTTTGGTTTGATAAATCACATTGCGGATGGAAAGCATTTCACATGTATACCCTCCACCTATAAATTTCCAATATATTTTCATTAGCATATCATCTTCAAAAGAAGTTTCTACCTACTGCCACACTATTTTTGCAACTACCAACTGATTTGTGCCTTGTATGAAGATAAACTCTGAAAGTTATAACACATTTTCACATCTTTTAATAGACTCAAACCTTTTGAAGTTCAGGCCCTTACTGAACCCCCTTCTTTAAAACATGATTGCAATGGAGAAAATAATACTACAACACAGATACGTTTTTTAACTCAAATATTCTTCCCAGGAAAGTGTCGGCCAATATCCGATACGATCTGTTGAAGGAGTTGACTTTATACCTTGTCATGTGACTAAAGGCATCATGATTGACATAAACATTATTAAAAAAGGTATATTAGCAAAGATAAAGATCATTGCTAGCGGCTCTGTGTGCAATCACTAGATCGCTCTAACCATATTGATATCAATAAAAATTTAAAATAAATTGATTAGTGCATCTCAAATAACAGCACAGTTCAAACTTATCTGCATGTAACTGATCTGATATTTGACAAAATGTTTTAATTATGTTTTATACATAATTTTATTGCAGTTACACCTTTTGATCAAGTGAAGTTAAGGGATATCGATCAAATTTATTTATTTTATTTATTTTATTTTAGAGTTTGCTGCAACTATTTATATACTAGGGCTGGGCTGTCAAGTGTTTCGGTGTAAGAAATGTTACAGATAACTTCAAAATCCACAATGGCACCCTTGTTTGCACACTAGGTGTGAGCGGCCACTGGGCTAGTGTAGAGCTGAACGATGTGAGTCAATCTCAGCACACCCTTAAAACAAAGTACTGAGCTTAGTTTATACAGCAAAGATAACTGTTTTTCACTTTGACATCAAATAGCAGCTAAATAAACATTAGACTTTGCTTTACTGATATACACCTTTTGTTCCGGTCCTCCACAAGTCTTTTTTTTCCTTTTTTGTCATTTCTAAATGTGAAATACTCAGAATTATAACTGATAACCTAGGACTGTTGTAAAACTTTGTTTAGGTTTTTTGTGGCAGAAATTATATCTCTGGTGAAAGTTACTATGAAAACAACTGTCTTCTCTCAAAGAGGTGTGAATATTTGTTAATTATTGATGAACTTGTTTACATAGAAACACTTGTTCCCCTAAACTCAATCAACGCTACACACTGACCTTAATTCTTACTGATTACCTAACCGATGTCCTTGTTTCATGCTTAGCTGACCTTTTTATAAAATCAATCATGACCTCACAGTTTCCTTCATTCATACCGCTGTGTTCACTCTTCTAACTTCATAACAAAACAACACTGGAAAAAATTAATTGGGATTAGATGACTCAAAAGTCATTTACCTTCTCCCCAATTCAAAAAACCCTGATAGCAATTTCCACATTTTTTATACTATGCTGAACTGCTGTGTGTTTATATTCACTCACTCTGACCTGCTTGGGATTGGGATTTTTACATTATGCAACAACGTTAATAAGCTACTTGGGTAAATAAAAAAATCTTGGTGTTACAAGTAAAGGGCTGAAAACTTTACATTTAATATATCAACTAAAAACATACATTTTTGCATCACAGTTGTGAATCAAGACCGCTGCTTGCAACTGGGTGATTAAACTTTTACATCCAAGAGTTCTGCTGCAAATATTTAATGATTGATATACAGAAAATATAACTGGAAAATAAAAATTTAGGGTAAATATGTCAAGTTAATATAAGAACTTGAGCATTGGAGACTTGTGACCGATTAAGAACTTTCAGTTTAATCTTGCTGGTGAAGGTTCAGTCATCCAGGTCAAAGTCATTCTGAAAATATTTAAAAACAATCAACTGGACTTGGTTTAAAGTTTGAAGATGTTTTGCTTCCCATCCAGGAAGCTTTTTCAATTCAAAATGTCAGGAATAGCGTTGAGTTAGAGGCTTTATATAGTACCCATACCCATCTAAGTGTCTGAAAGGTTAAGGTATTAAATCATCTGAAAACTTACAATGCAGCTATTGATTTAATCCCTTCCCATTATTATCGCTGTCCCACCACCTGTACAGAAGAGCGGAGGACCTCGTCCGACAATCGCCTTTAACGACCGACCTTTCAGACACTTAGATGGGTATGGGGTATTGCAGTCCAACAAAAAAAGCCAAACGTCCCCCATTCCAAAAAGGTGGACCCCTTTTTATCTGTTCCACTTTTCAAGTTTTCAAAACAAAAAACAAGGCTTTGTTGGGCTACTCTATGAAGCCTCGAACTCAACACTATTTCTGACATTTTGAATTGAAAAAGCTTGCAGGTTGGGAAGCGAAATGTCTTCAAACTTGGAAACCAAGTCCAGTGGATTGTTATTAATTTTATTTAGGAAATTTCAGATTAATCCTTTCAGTCTGTGATCTAAGCATCAGCTAGACCATTGCTTAGAATGGAGAGACCTGTTTCTGATTTTATTAGGAGAAGAAAAAAAAAATGAGATGCTTCATTTCCTATTTAGCAGTGTGACACTTTATCCGAAATAATTACCCACAATGCTGGATATACTAATTTCTATATCTATCTACTAATATCTACTAATTTCTTGGGGTTATATTAAAAAAGTTTATTATAACCAGTAAAACAACCTTATCTAATAATACAAATGTATATATAATCTTTTTTTTTTATTGTACTTCTATTTTCAATTGTATTTGGAGAAAAATGACCTATAAACTATTGAAAATCATAATGTGTGGCCACACACAAATCTGATCAAAGTCGGCATGTATGTCCCAGAGACATACATACCAACTACAATATGATTAATGGAGGGTGTTGTGTAGGTGCCTGACTGGAAATAGGTTTGCTTAAACTTACATTTCAATGTGTGATTAAGGTGCCGCCTTAGATTTAATTAGTTTGTTAACCTCATAATTATGTCACCAGTTTTTATTTCAGTTATAAAAGCAATCCGTTTTATTTCTATTTACTTTATTTATTTGTTCTTTACTTTTGTTTATATATGAAATAACTACAGTATGACTAGGAATCTGCTAAGAGGGTTTCAATGTTTTCACCTGATCAACAGCATGTCAGTCTGTACAGAAAGCTTGGTCTACAATAGATGCCCAGTTCTGTTTTTCTTAAAACCACTGATGCACGCATGCAAAAGAGAAATGCAAATACAGTGTGCACCGACATGCAAATTATAATCTAATAAATCAAAGTACCAATTAAGGCACAGTCGGTTAATATGCATGTGCATTTTGTTAAGGTTAAAAGGACCAAAAATAAATATTGCTCAAAAACGGTGTGCAGGTGCACTCGCGTGTGCGTGTGTGTGAGTGCTTATGAGTTTAGTGGAATGCTTTAGTCACATGTCTGTATTTGCACTGCAACCTGCAAATAGAAACCCCGGGGCAGGACACACCAGGTCACAGCTAGCTTCAGAGAGGACACAGCAGCAGAAGACACAGGGTGTCCAACATCTTTAAATCAAAATCAAGCAGAAGGCAACAATCACAGCTGTAGAAACTTTAGGATTAATTGTAATAAACAGATATACTGTAAAAATATGCCTCATCCTTTATGGAAAAAGGAAAAGTAGGGTGTTAAAAATGCAGTATATATTCAGTAACATCTGGTGTTTTTATCATGTGGGTGTTGTGCTCCAGGATGACTAATTGATAAAGCCAGATGCTTACTTTTTGAATTTGTCTGGAGCCATGGCACTGCCAATTAAATTATATAATATTACCAGTGAAGCACACAAAAATCCATTAGAGAGATCTTATCCTTTGATTCAAAACATTTCTGACACAATGCTACAGATTATATCGTGATCAGTATTTGCACCACAGAAAACAAATCAGATCTAATTTCTTCTTCTACCATAAGAAGGCTTTTAATATGATCATTGAGAGGCCAAACAGGAAAATGAAACCAATAAATTCCGTGTACCAATGGCTATTATATCTGTTTGGTGAGAATTAATCGACTGGCACCAATTTCCTTATTTTTAGGTTAAACACTCAGACACTTGTATGTCAAACCCAGCTTATTCACCAATCTTATTTGCTACTGCGAAGGAAACTAATTTCCCCTCATATTTAAGGGCATTACTTCCTGTGCAGTTAAAGCCAGTTTGCATTATTTCACATTTATTGTTCAGTGTTTAAAAAAAAAGGTAAGATTGGGACATGAAGATTTGTTGTGGCCTTCCAACATCGGTTCTAAAGGTTTTTATTACTAAGAATGTTAGTTATTAAAAAAAAAAAAATAATATAGGTATGGTCCAAAATCAGATCCAGCAAATCAGGCTTTGCGGAGTAGCGCCCAAGTGGTTGGGGCATTGCGCTTGGAATCCTGAGGATCAAACCCCACTTCCACAGACTACCCCCACACTGCTTCCTGGGTACCATACAATGGCAACCCACTGGGGGATGCGTTAAATGTAGAGAGTTAATTTCGTTGTTCGGTACTTGTGACAGTGTAATGACAATAAAAATGCTGGGGAAAAAAACAATAACCCTGCACCATTAATGAGGCCATTAAAAGAAGAAAAAAAGTACACCACTTTTTAAACAGATGAGGAGGAAGTAAAAGCGGAAGTTCGTTATCACTATCCAACACAGCTGATCGGGAGCTGTCCCGTGTTATGGTGAGTGTGTTATTCAATTCTTTTTAATTTGGATTGAGCTGATTTCCTAATACATGTTTAGTTCATGTCCAGTTTAAAAAAATTACCCATAAAAAAAGTAAGACAGGAGCACAGTTTACTGCTGGTATGAGAAAAAGACTTGGACTGAAAACTCCTTGTAATGCACTAATCTGGTACGGTGGTTCTCCAAGGTTCGACAAGAGTTCATTTAAAAATGTTTTAGAACTGATTGGTGACCTTTAATTTATATTTCAGAAAGTTAGTTATTATAAGTTGTTTTTCTGATTTATGGAGGTGATTTATGAGCAAAGACTTCCGGGCTAGGGTTTGCTTCTACACTAAGTTTGGATATGAGAACATTTCTCATTAAAAATAGGAGTCAGTGACAGGAAAACTCAGACACGACCTGTTTGATCTGAAAATGATGGAGTAAGAAACAACAACTTATCTAATCTTCATTCTAATGTTTTGCTTCTAGCTCAAAATATTATCCAAAATAAATATTAATTAGCATTTTTAGTATTTAATCAGATGAGATAATAATATGTATTCCTGTCATACATTCTAATGATTTTGGAAGTGATTTTGATTAATGTCTCTGTTTTAGAACAGCGTAAGACTGATAGAAGAGGAGAGAGAAAGAAGACTGAATGAGAGTGGAGGAAAACTGGAACACTGATGGGAAGGACAACTGAACAGAAGCAAGAACAATCTATATGGAAAAGTAAAAAAAGAGAGCAGACAGGAGTCAGAAGGGAGTAGTGGCCTAGTGGTTAGGATATATAGCTTGGATCTCAGAGGTTCTGAGTTCGAGCCCCACTTCCACAAACTAACACTCTGGGTCCCTGAGCACGCCCCTTAACCCCACACTGCTCCGTGGGCACCGCACAATGGCAGCCCACTGATCCCAAAGGGGATGGGTTAAATGCAGATAGTTAATTTCGTTGCTCTGTACTTGTGACAGTGTAATAACAATAAAATGCTGGAAAAGGAAAAAAAAAAATAATACTTTTCCTCATGTTACTTTCCCTTTAGGGGGAGGCAGAGCTCTTTAGACCCCCAAAATCGGAAAGCCTTGCAAACCGCCCTTGACCCCTTCACTCTCACTCCCAACCCAGAGACAAAGTTCTAGTTTTCTATAAAAAAAAAACACTATTTATCATTTTTATTAATCTTAAGAAAATACAACCAGTGTTAATATACATATTCCTGGCTTTTACACTTGATTTTTGTTGATACTAATAAACTTGTAAAAATAAATGAAAACGTTACTGTCCCCATTTCCTAATTTCATCTTGATGAAATGTACTTTTTTTTTGTTGCTCAATAAAAGTATGTTTTAAGATAATTTGAGGTGAGAATATTAAACTTTAAAGCATCACTATATGGTCCATTTACAGATTTAATGCGTAATTAAAAAAACAAATTTCCAAAGTTAAAATCACCTTGGCTCTGCTCGGCGAGCTGCACCAGAGTTGACCCGCTAAATTACGTGATACCATTGAATGCAACATACAGACATCAACACACAGCAGGAGTCGCTTCTGATCTAAAAAGCCAAAACAACTATTTTTACATTTGATAAACATGGAGCAGCACTGATAAGAGGGATTCGGACTGATAAAAGAATCAAATAATAAAGCATACTTACTACACCCGGGGTTCCTTACACCTTGCTCTCCATTGTTTACTTTCCTGATTTCTGTCACACTGGTGAGATCATCGAAGCTAACCCAGTGGGATGGTGTAACCAGACATGCAGCCGCAGGGGGGCAGAGGCCACGCAGTTTGCCAGCTTGGAATTACACCCAGCCTTTTTTTTTTCCAGTGAGAAGGGAGCCAAATGCCTATTGTTAAATAGTTAAATAAAACTGCTCACGTTAAATTGGATAGAATATGGTGGGTTTGACTATACCCTTAAAAAGTATAGTTCCATGTTTCTATAACTAGAAAGTGTAGGTTAATACAAAATAAATATAAAGTACTATTACTTTATAAACACTATTTCTCCTTCCCCTCATCAATGGGTGGTCAAAAGCTTGAGAAGCCATTATAGGCGTCCCTAATTCCCTCCGCCAAGGTGGTTGTGTTTTTAGGAGAGCTTGAATGGGTGCTTGTCTGTCTGTATGTGTACGAGATAAAGTTATGGAGGTGTCCTCATGCCAAGAAACAATCCATTATATTTGTGTTGTAATCCATATCATAATCTGGATACAGGATTTTTTTTTTCAATTCTCTAACATTGAGAGATAAGGATGGTTACAAAACAAGCAGCTCCCCACTAAACCAGAGGGGGGCAGCAGTTTTATATTAACAGCCTCAGCATCGGATTCAAAAAGGCCGGAGATCTGCTGCTTGGTGGAGGCATACGCTCTCCGAGTGCTTTACTAGTTTTTATACTGAAAACTGGTAATCATGGCTTAAAACCTAAAGATTCACCATCAGTAAGTTTTATATAGTAACTTAGTTTAAAGTACAGCTGATGATAAACAAGTGGCTCTTCTGTAGTGGCTGTAGCATCCAACTTTATATCCCATTGAGAAAGATAGCTCAACTAAATGACTGGTATTACATTCCATTGTTATTCCTCCAATTAGAGAACAGCATTGTGGTTTTATTTTCTGTGTACTAAGCAGATGAAAACTTCAACTAAATTAAGTCATCCAATTTTGTCTATATCTTTGCTTCAGTTTATAACAAAATCAAAACATGCTGGGAATTTTACTTGCTCTCGGCTTGCTGCTTGAATTTTCATTTTACTTCCTATTATCTTTGCTTTAAATGACCTAAAGTACCTGCAGCCCCTTTTCCAATTCAGCCAGCACTGAAGATGAAGAAAATAATACTTTTACGCAGAAGGAATGAAACAACAACACATTTATGTTTTTCCACAAATTTTGCAATTAATTCTCTCAAGGCCAACCTTAAACTTGAAGCAACATTTCATCCAAAGCTTGGATGCATCTGTTAATATACTAGTAGTGAACTAGAAAAGTAGGATCCATCCTCTCCAAGAGAAATATTTTTTGCTGCAGGCACCTAATTTTGAACCAGATTGTTAAAAACCATAGCAAATACAAATTTTAAATGAGAGAAAACTTTATCATATATATATATATATAAAGCATACCTTATCTGTTTGATCTGATTGCAATGAGTTGGAATTGTTTGCACGCAGAAGCAAACCTCACTTCCTTCCTCCTACAAATCTCTGCTCTTGTTTCCAGTTACTAGTTAACTTCAAAACTACTTTTATGTCTGACATTGCAAAGACGAAGAGCGTCAATTTTTTCTTCAACTTTCATATGTGTAGGTGATAAAGGCTGATGCTGCTCTTTGTAGGGAGCCTGCAAATTTCCCCATTTTCCCCATTTCCCCATTTTTTTAAGTGCTTGTGCGCACGTGCACACCCTGTGGTGAATTAATCTTTCTTTTCCTCCCTTCTGATCTCAGGCACATAGATTAGTCCATCAGAAAGCCTCAGGCAGCATGAGGAGCAGCAAATGAATGAAACTGTGTGAACATGAAGACAGAATAGAGACTCCCTTTGGCAAACCTAACACATTGACTGTCTGAGTAAATAAAGCAAAGCTGTTACAAATGTTGGTGTGGGATTCACCTGCGACCATCATTGTCTTCTCTTTTTAATTAGGATGTGTATTGGATGAAATGCAGAGAAGCAGAGCTCCATTCCCTGACATCCAATAAACACTCAAATTAACACCACAATCTAACAGAATGCCTCTTAATCATCTGCTTATGAATAGCTTGATAAGTCTGCATAAAACCTAACCTACGACAAAAAGAAACATTTGATATTAAGCCTGAATATGTCAAAAAGTGACATCAGTAGGTAAAACTTTTTTTAAATCATTTCTTTTCTTGAGGGTTGCACATGGTTTCATCACTAGCTCTAATCTTTGTGCACAGCTTCATTTTTGTTCTGCCTGACTGCAGATTGACATGACAACAAGTGTGATCAAGGGGTAGGTGCCATATATAGGCACTAAAGAACATGCAGGAGAAAAGCCAGATCGGAGCAGTCCTTGCAGATGTATTATCCTACCCATCCAACAGACTGCTGTTCCTGGAGACCATCAGCCTGACAAATATGAGAATAACTCATCCTTACAACATCCGTCCTGAAGGGCGAGGATCATTCCACAGGACTCTAATGCATCTTCTGACCGGATCAATGTCCTGTTCACATTATTTCACCTCAAGTTATTTCTCTGACATACTGACAAATAACACAACCGCAGGCATTCTTCCTCCTCTGTAGTACCATTACTTTTTTTTTTAGAGATTCCCAAAAGAATAACTGAAAAACCGAATTCCCTCAAAACATGCAGGGATGACAATCAAATAAATTAATAAACAAATAAATGTTTTCTTTTCTGACTAAAATAAATTGTTTGTAAAGAGGAGACTTTCAAACATGGTAAACATTTTTACTCAAGCCATTTTTGTTCTCAGTGCAGTCAGTGAAAACTGAACACTCAGGCCTGTTAGAAGCTCTACCTTTCTATTCTTTGGTTTTAAAACTCCGGCGTAGTGAAGACAAAAAACATGCAACACCACAGAATATAGGGAAACTCCATAAAGACTCTCAAGAAATAGAAAAAAAATTCCCATGACAAGTCACTCATTCTCGCAGCTTCACTTGACAGCACTGAGGCGTTAATTACTCCTGTTTCACAAATACAATCCCAGCTTTGTGAGCTTTGTTATTGCTCGAGGAACGAGGGACCTTTAGTTAGATGAAAACTGTTTGGTGCTAAGTGTTAAATAGAAATATAAAGAGGTCTATTTCAAATGTTTGTCTTTCGCTGCTTTGTGGAAAGCATCCAAGGCAGGGAGCGATGATTCAGCAGCCCTAGATGTCTGTAATCACCATTTCACATCTTCCGCTGTCTCTTATTCTACGCAGTGCAGTTCTCTGTTTCTCCAAAAATATCCGAGTGTTGAGTGCAGCTTGCGGCTCCAGGAGACGTGGGAATCACTTATGCTCTTTGAAATCTCATAGCAAAGATATGCATTTCACCCCAAGTTTTTTTTTTTCGTTGTTGTTACTGTATCCTCATTACATCACATCCTATTCAATAGCGTGGGGATCTCTTTTTCTGCACATACTGTGTTAAAATGAGCGGGAAGGTATATAAAGCATGCCAGATTATCCCTTTTTTTAACTTTGTACTGAGGTGTCCTTGGGGTGATGAGTCAAACAGAATATTAGGAAATCAACAGCTAGAAGCAGAAGTAGTGGGAGCAAAAGGAGGAATATAAGACACCGATTTAACACAGATTTCATACGGCTACATTCTGGTCCTGGTGACACAGAGGCTTTGAATTTCACACATACCTTTAAAATATTCAATGTATACACAAATGATCGTAAAATACAGAAAAAAAATTACTTTATGTTCTTTTTATTCTTTGTGAAACTTAATTGGTTAATATAATTAAATGATTTTGTTACCAGACAGGAGTTAAAACAAAAGTAAGCTCTCAAATAAGGATTTTACTTAAAAACAACACATTTCTCCATAGGGTGGCTGGACTCTCAGCATTACAAATAAGTTAGGGAGTTCAATCATTAGACAGGGAGCTTTGAGAAGAGTCTCTGCTCCTCCACAGCGAAAGGAGTCCGTGGAGGTTGTTTGCCATCTTATCAGCAAATGTTCAGGTTTTCAGGGAATGTCGAACTGGTGATATGAGTTAGTTTTATGTCCAAATATTTTACGCTGTTTATTGTGATGAAGATAAAAATGACAAAAGATTGACTACAAATCCATCACTGAACCATCAGAGCCCCACAAATACAGCTTTAAAACTGCTCATTTAAATTGTGAAACTAGCCTTAAATGTAGCGTAGATAGATAGATAGATAGATAGATAGATAGATAGATAGATAGATAGATAGATAGATAGATAGATAGATAGATAGATAGATATTCTAACAGCTTTATTAAAATGTCGTTTTTAATTTTATGAGATTTTATTCTGTAAATATCTAATTACACCAACGAATTAAAAGAAAAGAGAAAAAAGACCAAGAAACCAAATCCTAAAATAATTGTATCTACTCATAAGAGTAACATAATAAGTGCTCATTGCTTTTTTTGAATTATTTTTACTGAATTGAAATGTGTTTTATATTTATGTTTTGTGTTCGGCCATTTGGTTTAGGTGATTAAGGTGCTTTATATATAAAATTGTATTCAATAATTGAGTAATTCTCATTATATAACAGCTAATATAATAAGATCTTAACATTTTTGAGGGTTTTTTGTTTCGTTTTGCATTAATTTGGCCAAACCTCAGGGTAGTTATTCACATCTTTTGTATGCCTTTCAACATCTTNTCTCTTCTCTCTAATTCATCTAAATAATACATTTTCCCAGATTTGATTGCTAACATCTTTTCTGTTTCTAACTCCAGGGTGAAGACAAAAGACATAGTAAAGTAATAGTAAAATAACCATCAATCTGCTTCTTTTTCTTCCCTGCCACCTGGAGCCATGAAGGAGCTGATCAGCTATCCACAGCCCAAGGTTACATAATAAGTATGTATTACAAATCCTCGCCTTTAGCCATTTGAAAGTCTCTCTGGCATGACACCCTCCCCCTGCTGAGGACATTAGAAGAAGGCAAAGCCGGATGTTAGATAAAGAGAGAAACAAGCAAACTCACGTCTTCCAAAATTTGCATGTTGAGGGCCATGTTAATGAGGTAATGGGCTGCTGTGATTGCTCGTGTGCTTACCTCGTCCCATGAATCCCTGCCCCTTCACCTTTTGGACCACTACTCAAACACACATGCAATGTGTGACTGAAATGCGAGTAGGTGTGCTGAAATTATGCATGGACCTTTCCAACTGAGTGTCCAATGCTCAATCAGTCTGCACCTGTTAAAGCTAATGTTTGTGCATAGTGTTGAGGCGAAAAATCAGGTCAATCTGATGAAGATTTGAATGTATGACCAATATTAGGCAGTAAAGTACATATTTTACTTACAAACTAACTAGACATATTCTATTTCTACTTTCAGAAGTTAAATTATATATATATATATATTTTTTTTTTTTTCTCTCTCTCATTTTACATACTAAAGTCCCAAGGGGGGCATTTGTATTTGCTGTTTTTTTGTACAATCGTGAATCCGATATACAAGCCGTATCACAAGCATTGGTCCACTGGGGCTTTTCCAGCTTATACACCATCCAAGTGCAACTTAAGTTGCGGTTGCAGAAACCTTCACAACGCTAATTGCTTCACACATCGAATCAGATGACGAGCTTCAGATCCAACATAGTAAGTTCATGTCTGAAAAGCTGAACAACTCCCCGGTAAAGTGGGCTGCAACATGGATTGTTTGTCTTAATAACTGGCATAAGGAGAAGAAGTAGCGTCAGTGGTATCTATGTTTGGATTACACTAAATGTTGCATGTTGAATAGCAAATGTTGAGCTCTGAAAGGCAATGCTTTATGCACAGCTCAACTGTCATACTTCTGTTCTCAGTAATAAAAATCTGTTTACAGCAAACTTTAAACTCTTTAAGTCAGTCTTGCAAGCATAGTTGCAATATTTTAACCATATTTATTGGAAGGAATTGTTCTATAATTTATGTGATGTATTGTTCACGCTACTAAAGAAGTGGCTCTTAAAAGAAGTTGCATAAAAAAATCAGGAGTTTCTAAAATAAAATGCTACAAAATCATAACCATCAACCAATCTAATGGTTGAAGAGCCTGAATAATGGATGAAAAACAATCAATATTTGTGTTTCTAATATTTATACATTCAAATGTTTAGGAGCCAAAAAGGTTTGCATTAAAAGGACAATACACATTTTATTTTAATGAAACAATTAATTGCAAATAATTAACTAATTAATTACACACCTTGAGATTACCAAATTAAAAGTTTTCATTGGGTCCCACTACAGTCTAAAGATATTCCCACTTCAGCAGTGGATTGGTGCAGCTCCAAAGCTCTCCTCGGTTTAGTTTGGCAGCTAGAAGTTTTCCGATGATAAAAATGATTGAACAGCGCTCTGTGTGACGTTCAAACCTAAGGTTATGATTATCTAAACTGCTTTACCTTCTCACAACTTTACCCCGACCTGTCAGCTGTGTTTCCTGGTTTTCACAATGCTTTTTTTTTTTTCTTCTTTTTTGGCATGCAATCTAACAAACCTCAAAAGTCTTCAGAGATGAGCTGGTATTAAATCGAGATAATATCATCTACACAGACTTTTAGGTGACTTCTGAAGATACATAATATCAAGATAAATAAAAACCCTCCAGATTTTTTTAAAATTCCAAATAAAATTAATGGCTAAAAAAAAAAGTAAAAAAAAAAAAGTTTTAAACTATATTTTATTAATCAATAGCTGCTTTAATGATAGGATGCACATGCCATGGTTTAAAAGGAGGGGTGTGTATTCTTCCCATGCATGTATTCAATTAGAAAAAAAAAAACATGTTATCTCAGTTTCCATGAAAACTAAACTGATATAACTAAAGTCTGCACAGTTAGGGCTGAATGTATAATGTGATCTTAAATTATGAAAAAATAACCTTGGTGTCTTGCCAGTGGTTTGCGGAAGACCAGTTAATTAACCTCTAATAATGAAAGCACTAATTAGGGCAGGGCTGCCATTAAAAATAATATCATCATCTATTACTGACAGGGCTAAAAGGAGAAAGATCATCTGCTCCAGACTTAGAAGTGAGTGTTATATTCAGAAAAAAGTTTGAAAAGAGGCCAAATTCCACATCAGCATCAAGAGCCTTAAAAAGATGTCAGGGTATTCTGCAGCTCACTCAATTAAAAACTTAGATTACCCCTGGGCTAAAGGTAGAGCAGATTACATTTTCATTTGCACATTATTACAGACCAAACCCATTTTAAAAAGGCTTTCTTGAATGCATTTACCTTTTTTTTCTGCAAAACCAGAAAAAAAACATAAACTAAATTCACCAGGTTTTGAAACTATGCTGCAAAAAAATGGATAAAAGTAACAGCTATGAAGTTTTGCAGAAACCTAAACTTTTACATTTTCTTTAAGCTAATAAATGCAAATTGGTTGCATGCTTTACATGTTCCTGAAAAATAACTTATTTTCAGAGTTGAAAAACCTTAAGTGCTGTAATTGCCCTATTTATTTATTTTTTTAAATAAACAACCTCTCCAAAACTCTCCAAAACAGACTACGATGCTGACCTGAGACAGATTTCCTTCGTGTAACCTTGGAGATCACTGACAGTGGAGATAAGCTTTAATCACTAACCTTCATTATGCCACAAGGTGCGTTTCCAGCTCCCTGGATTCTCTCCGCGGAATTATCACGACTGCCACTCCCGATCCGTGGGCTGCTCTGATCCCTGTACCGTCCATTGGTGTACACTCCTTCGGCCGCATAGCCTTGGGCAGCCCTGGACACCTCCAAGTATGACTGAGAAGCGGTGGGAGGCAGCGCGGCCCCGTCGCCGCCGATCACCGCCGCGTTGGTCGCGCCCTGAGCTTGCGGCGCGCTGATGGCAGGATCCAAAAAATGTCCCGTATCTGAAGCGTGTACCCCTGACATGATCCAGCGGACCTAGAGCAGAGCTCCGTCCCCTTCAGCGTAAAAACAACCCATTCCTTTATGAGCGCAGTCGATTAGCTGTGGTCCGGGGCAGCGCGCAGCAGCGTCTGGAGCTGGGCTGCTCAGGATCAACTGGAATAATAACAGACCTCCTCCGCTCCTGGCTCTCAAAGGGGCGTGCGCTCCAAAAACAATGAAAAACACATCTAGTAGAGACACACTGCTCCGGTGTTTTGTTTGCCACCTTGTACTTTGATTCTCTCTTTTTTTTTTCCTCTTAAAAAACAGTTTCACTCACCAACGCCTTGCTTGTGCACCGCCTCGCGTTCTGAAACACTTTTGCAGCGCATGCAAAAAAAAAAAAAAAAAAAAAAACAGCAAAGGAGGGGAGCGCTTCCCTTTTCATATACATCCACGGGACAAATTCAACACTGTGCAAAAAGCGCAATCGCAGTCGGCGCACAGACGCGTGTCCAGCATGCGCGTGCAAGAATGGACACAATTAAATGCAGCAGGCGATGCGCGCGCATTCTCAGTTCTAAAGCCAGTCTATCTGGATTCTCCAGAGGAAATCTGAAGAAACAAGAATCATTTTTACTTTAGCATCAGCATTTTTACTTTTTGGAGTGATAGCATTTTTATCAGATGGTTTAAAAGTAAAATCCACTTTTGGATAGTTACCTTTTGTCCAGTAGAGGGAGCACAACAACGCCTAAAAGATATAGTTGTAAAAGAATACGTTTAAAGTCTTTTTTTTCTTCCATGCAGCCTTTAGTATTCTTGGCAGCAAAAATTCTATTTTGGGACTATTGTTATTACTAATATTATTATTATTGTTGTTATTATTTGCTTGTTAATTTTATTAAATCTTTTTTTTCTGATTTATCCAGAGTCTCGGTTTTAATTCTCAAGCATTTGGATCACCAAGTCTCTCTATTTCTGTAGCAAAGAAACAAAGTCGTGTTACCAACAGGATAACTAAATTTTTTGTAGCATTTCCTTTCAGTAGCCTCACTGTAAAATGTTAGATGTAGTGAAGATATGGTGATTTAGCTGTTGATTTAAAAAAAAATGGGGGACAAAGAGTTTGGCCCCTAACATGTTCTTCTGTCTCTGCTTTTAACCAGTGTTCAATTTCCAGACCCAGTATCTAAACTAGATTTAAGTCTTAAGTTTTTACTTTTCTTTAAGCCTTTCAGACATAGATTCATCTAGGTGTACTTGAGCTGAAGGTCAAAATTACAGCTTTTCTTAGACTTAAAATAACTTTATTGTAAATTTGTTATACACAGAGAGCTACACAAAACGAACTATCGTTACGTATACAGTAGCTCTCATGACATTTCCATTTCTTAAAGTGCAGCAGTGATCAAATATATAGTTATATATATAGTTATAAATATATATATATGGGGGGGGGGGGGGGGTATGGTGCAAAAAAAAACCGCATTGATAAGGTCATTTTGCTGCAGACACTGTGTCATGATTTAGAGTTTTTTTCAACATTCAGGGTTTTTTTTTGTTTTTCTCTTTTTTCAGTTTTTAATTTTTTTCAACATTCAGTAGTCTGATGGGGAAGAAACTGTTGCAGAATCTGCTGGACCTGCATTGAATGCTGCAAACGTCTCTTCCCAGAGGGCAGCAGAGAGAACTGTCCATGGTGAGGTTGTGAAGGGTCATTTATGATGTTACAAGCTCGGGACCATCAGCGCTGGGATGAAATGTCTTTAGTGGCGGGAAGAGGAGCCCTGATGATCTTCCCTGCAGTTCTCACCACTCTTCTCGCATTCTTCCAGTCTGAGTCACTGCAGCCTCCACACCACACAGTGAAGCAGCGGGTCAGAACGCTCTCTATGGTGCTTCTGTAGAAGGTGGTGAGAATGGGTGGGGGCAGGTGGGCTCTCCTCATCCTCCGCAGGAAGGGCATTCGCTTTTGTGCCCTTTTGACCAGTGAGGTAGTTTTTACAGTCCAGGTGAGGTTGTCTGTGTTGTGCACCCCCAGGAATTTGGTGCTGCTGACCATATTTCATCTTTCACTTTTCAACCAAACGTAAGCATCATTTGGACGTAAATCATGTCATCTATTCAAAGTCTTTTCAACCACTTTTTTTTCCTTGGTCGGGGGGGGGGGGGTTCCATTAATTATGAGAAGTCATCCAGGTGATCACCTGAGCAGGTTCCTACTTAGAACCAACATGATTGACTCTCTGCTTGTTATTTGTTTCTTTCTTAAAATTCCTTGTTAGTTTTAAGACAGATCTAACAGAAGATGACCCTTCTCAAAACTTCTACTTTTGTCCCATCAACATTTTTTTTTCCAAATCTCTTGACCGTCCTTTTTTGTTTCCTTCCCTTGGTGCCATTTTACACAGACTCTTTATTATTGTTGAATCATTAACACTGACCTTTACAGAGTGAAGAACTGATAACCTGTCTGGGAAGTTTCCCTCACCTCTCATTTAGTCCCTAAGACAACTAGAGAAAGGCACCAGGCACTAACCCTGCAAGGATAAGGATGCATAGACAAAGCACAGATGGACTGAGGCCTGCTGCTCTGGAGGTTCTTTAAATCTTTATTGTTACCTCCTAGATGCACTGCCAAAATACAATTTGTGGTTTATGACCCTTCTCAGAAATGTTTTTGTTGTTCTTTTCAGACTGTAGATACCTACAGCAATTGAAGTCATACAAGAAAAGTGACTGATGACAGTTATCTCATGATTTGGCAAAAGAGAGTAACAGTTTTTTACACAAGGTCAAATGGTTTAGACAGCTTTCCCTCTTAAAAATGAAATAATCTTTTGAAAAATAAGCTTTTGCTTCTTCCATCCCCTTTTCAAGCCATGCATATAGTATTGTTTGTCATTATATGCATTGTAAAATGTGTGCAGGTTTGAAATAAACTTTTTGAAATGAAATGAAAAATACACTTTTATATCCATTTTGTTTGGATATAAAATCGTTTTTTAATTCAGCGTAAATGCAGATCTTATTTTAGGAAGTGAAAGCAAACAAGAAGTGACCGTTTACCATTTTATTTCGAGCTGTGTATTTATAGGATGAGAATAAGACTAAACTTTCTTACTTTCCAAACTGAGTAGATACAGTCGGATTACATGTTACAATTTACTAAATGTATCGCTTTGAAATATTGATGCTACAATAAAATATTCTTTTAATTCAAGGTGTTTCACAAATCATTATAAACAACATTCTCCATGTCTCTGTAAGCGAAAAACAATCTTCCTAATCCAATAAAACAAGTCAAACATGTATGAAATTCTGTCTAAAACATTATAATGGTTCATTTAGTTTGTTTTCACTCACCTAATACACCAAGGAAACTAACACATCAGTTTATACTCATCTATAATTTCACAGTATTACCCTTCATCAAAGATTCAAACATGCTTTTCCATCTCCTCACTTTCATTCTTCTAATGTATTGATTTTAAGACAATTACGAAGAAGGGAAATAAAAATCCTCTTGGCTCTGTTTGTTTGGATTCAGTGCATTAGAAAGCACACACTATGTTGTCCATTTCTGGACACATTCTCTATGCATCTGCTGCCCTTTCTATGGTCAGCCCAGCAAAGAGCCACACAATGGCGGGTAAAGCATTTAATGTTACATCATCAGATGTGACTTGAGCAGTAAACTGAGATAATGTGACTCCATTTATAACCTGAGGGTGCAAATCAAGTCCTGTTGAGCATGTCTGGGCAGAGTCCAGTGCAGCCGTGCATGAGCTAAATTCTGAATATAATTTGTTTAAATGTGAGGAATTATAGACAGAAATCGCACAAAGAAAACAAACAATATTTAGTTATTTTTTAATGTGATCATTTTACATTTTTAATTCTATGATGCTAGAGGTTCTATATGGATGATCTCACAGGTAGGGCACAAGGGGAGCTATTCACAGAGAGTCATTGCCAAAGAAGCTGACATCTCTCAGGCTGATGGATTCAAACATATTAATGCAAGGTCAGGTAGAAAGAGAATAAAATGCGGTGCATAAAAAGTTTAATAAGAATTACAGCAATCTAGAGAGGATTGTGAAGCAAAGGTACTTTAAAAGTGTGGACATGGACTGTAGGATGAGTCAATGCTTTGAGAGCTACCTCGCAAAAATGCACCGTGAGTGAGAGCGAAAATTGTTGCATGTCTTTTAAATGAATCCTCTCCAGAACCAAAAATAACCTCAGCAATATCTAATGGATGGAGAAGAAAAATGGTAGCACTGTTGCTTAGTAGTTTAAAAACCCTATTTTCTAATCAAAGTTAGTATTTGATTTGAAAGCCAGAACCTTTTGAAAGAGAGAGAGAGAGAGGCCCAGAATCCAGGTTTGATTTGGTGGGTCATGTCTTCTGCTTTGGTTTGTCTACTGAAATTTTTTATTTTTATTTTTTTACAAACCGCAAATCACCTCTGTTTGGAAATGTTGCATGCCTCCCTGTTCTGACAAGCTTTAAGGAGAACCTGATTATATTTCCAGCTAAATCCAACAACTGCCCACTCTGCCAAAAGTGCCAATACCTGATATAATGACTGATGCTGATCAGCTAGAAAACTCAGCAGTCATGTCAAGAAGGCAGGAGACAAGGGGGATGGTGGTCCAGTGGTTAGTTAGAGCATAGAACGAAGCATAGAATCCCGAGGCTGTGAGTTCAAAACCCATTACCACAGACTGCCACTCTGGCTCCCTGCGAAAAAGACGCTTAACCCCACACTGCTCCCCGGGCATCTTACGATTGCAGCCCACTTCTCCCCAAGGGGATGGATTAAATGCAGAGTAAATTTCTTTGCGCTGTACTTGTGACAGTGTAACGACAAAAAACAAAAAAAACAACAATGAAGAAAAAGCTGAAGGCTGCTGCTAAAGCATCCTGGACCTCTTTTACACCTCAAAACAATGCATGCCTCCATGCCACTATCAGGTATTCCAGTATAATGTAATAGTGAATTTATGTAAGGAAAATCATTTTGTTTTTCCTTTTCAACATAAGCAACAACAATATATTAAGAAATAATAAAGTTTTGAATAATATCAGCCTGTTTGGAGGTCAGCTCAATTTTTTGCACAGAAAGGATCATAAGAAAGGTTTGAGGAAAAAAATGAAAAATCAGACAATAAAAGTTATAGCAGAAGGTGCAAAAGAAAAGGACTCGTGAGGATGTATTACAAAGATTTTCTTTTTTTGGGGGGGGACATGGAGATTAAAGTGATTCCATGCTTCTTTTCTTTTCCTCATTCCCTCTCTGCCTCTCTCTACTTTGCTTGCTGCTCTCCCAGCATCATGTATTATGCATATTCAGAAATAATTCAGTAAAACTTCTGCTTTTAAAAGCCTCTTCACTCGACCCAGCTGTCTCACTATAATGTAAAAAGGCCTCTGATGAAACAGGCCTCAAACTTCTAGTTCACACGGGTCCACAGAGCTTGATCAGTGAACCTTTTAAAAGGTGCCTCTGATTGATTCACCCACAAACACTGGATGTGTCACAGTGGACCGTCCTTTTTTGTCAATTAGGTGGGAAGGCATGAAGGTAAGAAAACAGGTTAACAGTTTTTGGGTGTTGTTAAACAAGAAAATAAAGCAGTGTACTGCATATGCAAGTCTGAGATGGTTTTGTTGAAAATAACACCTGCTGTTTTTCCATTGAGGTTTGCTGCTGTTTCCTGTGGCAGGATGTCAACAATGGCTGCATACAGCAGGGCAAACTCCATCCTGCAGCAAATTCTGTGTGGTTCTGACCCATGGATTTTAACAAGCCATTCATTCGGCCTCAAACGTGTCCATCCTCATGCATGGCTGTATAAAAAAAGGGGGCATAAAGTTTACTAGGTCATCCACAGCTGATCAGAATAAAATCAGAGATGCTCCATAACTGCTTAAGATTCCAAATCAGGTTTTTCTGTTGATGCTTAAAATAAATCATAAATTTTCCTGAAATTTATCAGCTCTGAATAGAGCAGCAGTTATCACAATCAAGTTAATTCTGAATGCAGGAATAAAACCACATTATCATGACACATATAAACGAGTATATTTCATATTTGAAAGATGATATCTACAACGGAAGTTAATGCTTCTCATCACTGCGGAGGATAGGGTGTGTCTTCCTAAGCTTGTCAGCATACTTCCTGTGCAAGCCAATTTTAAAAGGAACTGAAACCATGAATAAAAACAATTATAACTGACTTGTAAATGTTTTACATTTCGGTGTAAAAGATGCAAAAAAAAAGAAGAAAAAATATTTTTTTCCATTAACCAATTCTGGTAATAAAAAAGAAAATAAATGATGCATCAATATTTTAATGACATAAGATGCTTATAAAGATATCAAATGACAGAAAAATTAAAATGCTGTCAAGTTCATATTCTAGCATCCCTATTAAAGCATAGATTTGAAATGTCTGATTCTTATTTTCTAAAAAGGTTTAAAGGTTTGTGTCACATTAAATTATGGAGTCACTGTTTTTCATGCTTGACTGTTCTTAGGCTAAATGCCAAGACTAAGCTCGAAAGTATGTCATCTTGTTGATTTCACCTCACAAGATTTGACATCATTAATTATGTTAGACGGTGGTGTAAAATAAAATATAATTAGGTGATGGCATACATGATGGTTGCATTTATCTGTTTATCCCCAAAGCCAGGGGTAGAAGCAAACATGATGCATCCCAGCTTCCCCAGTGAGTGATTAGCAGGTAAAGAAAAGGCAGGTAGTCGTCCACCTGGAAGCTTTTAAATACTGAGACTTAAGCTAAATGTGGCTCAGAAGACACAGATGGACCTTATCTGTATTTGCCAGGTAGGACTGAACGTAATGACATCTAATTTAAGATACTTTACTGACATCTAGTGGCTATTTGCATGAACTAACAAACAATGATGTGCTTTTTAATAATAACTGAACTTTATTGATCTCACATTGGAGAAATGTACCTCTGCATTTAACCCATTTCCTTTGGGGAGCAGTGGGCTGCCATTGTGTGGCGCCAGGGAGCAGTGTGGGATTAAGGGTTTTGCTCAGGGACCCAGAGTGGGGGCTGTGGGAGTGGGGCTTGAAATCAGAACCTCTGGATTCCAAGCTCAATGCCCTAACCACCAGGCCACGACTCTCCTTCTTGGACTCAATATGTGTAAGCTAAACAAATAGGAGGAGTTTTTAACATTTAACATCACATCATGCTGTATAATTGTGCTACCATGAGTCAAAGACACTTTTATCAACTGTTGCTGCAAAATCGATTCAATAAAAGTTTTTTTTTTTTTTTTTTTTTCAGCTTTAAATAAAGGAATTAAAGACAGTCATGTTCACTAAAAAAAAAAAAAAAAGAGATTAATGTGAATTTTATATAACAGAATTAAATTCATGGACAGTCCTAGACAGGAGCCAGGGCCTAGAAAATTTTTGGTTAAATTAATAATGATATGCATTGGCATAGAAGTCATTGATCCTTTTTTTTTTATCTTGACAGTTTTATCTTGAAGATGTAAAAAATCAGCTATGGCATTTTCAGCTTCAGGCATATCAAGATATGATCAGAGTTTTCATCTGCTTTATTAGAGGTTTTCAGATCAGCAAATGGCTCTTTGGTTGTCTTGATATTTTCACCTTTTTTGTGTGTCTCTCTTTTGTTCAGGGCCTCCATAAAAATCATGACTGGCCCCACGCTGGTCCACTGGTAAATTTAGTGTAGAAGTCAGCACTGTTTTAATTTAACACTTTATGTATAACTGAATCCATCTTTTTATGCATAAACAATTAGAACTACTCATCCAACCCCCAGTTGAAGTTAATAAAACATGTTATAAGGAAATAACTGGAATATTGTTTTACCCTCTGGTAAAGTAAGCCAGCTTACCACATAAACAAGAAAGCTCCTGCTGTAAACTGACTTTAAAACTATAAAGACAGCCCAGCCCTGATGGGAGTTATGTCCACATTTACTATGATCTCAAACAAACACATGAAGTCAACCTCTGACTGTACAGAATGATTGATGAAATACGAAGATAAGGCTGGAATGCAATGTAATAGAACCAATCTAAACAATTAGGTTACCTTGTGTTGATTCAAGTAGTGAAATGTCTGACCTTTCAAAACTGATAAAGAAAATCGTGTAATGAGTAACCAGTAACATTTTATTGAATTTGATTGTAAATTAGATTGTCTTATCTTTCCCAGGCATGACATGAGGAATTTAATTGGTCTTTAGGATTCAGCTCAGTTGCACAAAAACAAACGCAGTGCTTCCATTTCCCACCAGATGGCAGAAACAAACCTATTAAGGGCACCCTAAGCTGGTTTATTCAACTTTACAACCACTTAAAGTGCTAAAAATCACATCAATTTTGATGTATAAGATTAGGAAATAGTTTCTCAAGAGTTGGAAATAGGATGGCCCTGATTGTATGAGAGAGAATAAGCAATGATCTAAGAGCTGCAGAGTCCTTAAGATAAGTCCTTGAAGCAGTTTATGAGTCTGATAAAAGTTTCAAGAGGTCTCAGTAGAATTTGACATCAATGAATCAATTCTCAGATAAATTATCTACAAGTAGAAAGGAAACATAACAGCCGGCAAAACAGACAAAATTTCATCATCCAAACATGTCTACCCAAAGATGTTTACAAAATAACGACTAAAGTATCCCCATAGACCTACATTACATGTTTGCTACTGCTGATGCAAATGTGTATAATCTGAGAGATATTACAGAAGCTTAGCTTATATTTCATGAGACGTGAGCACAAATTAAGTTTTCACTCTAAGAAAAACTTAGATGCCAGATTTTAGTTTGCCAAAGCCAGTCTAGACAGGGACCAGGACTTCATCTGTAATTTCACTGTTATTGTCCCCTGAGGGAAGTTTGCTTTGCAGGAGGAGAAAACCATAAAAACATTTAAGAAAAAATATAATCACAAAATTTCACCAACAAAATTTAAACCCTTAAGGAAGAACCATTATTATGCATCACGGCTTCGCTTTTTCAAATTCAAGTTCAGTTGTGTGACATTTTGTATTAAAAATACGTTTTCTATACTGTTGGATTTTCCCTTTGGACTTCTGGAATCTTCTTCTGTGAAAGGACAGCTCTATATTGCAGTTATTTGGACACTAAGACAGAATGAGTGGTTTTTCAACTGTCATCATACACAAGTTAAATACTGCCAGCAACAGAAAATATGGATAAATAAAAGATGCTAAACATTAAAAAGAATATATATATCGAATATATATATATATACTCTTTTTTTTTTAAAGCTAACAAACATTATTTTTGTAGAGGAACTAAATCAGGGATTACAAGTTGTCACAATCATCACGATGTGATCCCTGAGGTATAGAGGGCCAAAATATATCATAAACTATATGTAAAACATACAATAAACAATTCCCATTTATTTATTTATAAAACATATTATCTAATTATGCCGTTAAACTGTAAAATGCATGTTCTGATTAAACAATAACAGGAAATAAAAAAGATAAATTAAACATTAAATATAATTTAGAAAAAAAACTACGTGTTTAATAATCTGGGTACAGTATATATTTTTACTTTATAGTTACAATTAATTTTGAGTGAAAGTAACTATATGTATTTTTAAGGGGTCTCCACTGGTATTATATTCAGAGTCAGAGACTAAAATGTTGTGGAACCCCTGGGCTAAATGAATAAATGTTATAGGTGGAATATAGAAAAACCCCATCATATTTAGTGTGTATATTTAGAGATTTATTCAGGTTCCCGACCATGCAAGGCCCTAAAATTTAATACATTGAAGGTGAAATCTGAAATCTGGTAACCAGTGTGGAAAAATCAACACTGGATTTATGCCTGTTAATCTATTGATTCCGGTTCAGACACCGGCTGTACGTTGTAAAAGTAAAAACCAATAGTTTGAAGCCAAACACATGGAACAGACCCTGGTCCATGTGTTTAGGATATGTGTGGTAAAAGAAAACCATTTACATTTATTTAGAAAACTTTATTTTATTCTTCTCAACTCAACAGCTGTGGCTCTTTGAACAGTCTCCAAGTGATAAACTCAAACAACAAACAAGGTACATATACATCAAACAACACACAGCACCGTCTATCTCATTAAAAAGGATCTACAGTGAAGCAAATCTTAGAAATGAACAGAAAAATGGCATTGGGGTTCAGTCAAAAAAAAAAAAAATCAATTGATGCTTAAGATTAAAAAAAAAAAAAAAGAAGAAAAGTTAAATAAAAAGGATTGAAAAAAGGGAAAAAATGTCATAGCAATAATGAAAAGGCTAAAAATAATATTTTTTCTTTCAGGTTATCAGATGCTCTGTACTGTTTTTACTTCAGGTTATACATAATTTAGCAAAAACTATATGCAAATCCTCAGGGTGATCTAAAGTGGTTACATTCAACTGTGGAGTGCCACAGAAACAACATTATATATAAAATCTACTGATCAGCTTCTGAAAGCAGCGTTTTCTTTTTGGCTAAAACACTGGTTCCGACACAATTTATTCCTGAGGTTGTAACGCGGTCTTAATTATGATGTACGTGAAACATGTTGGGGGGGAAGGGGTTGATGGATGCACAACAATAGTTAGTCTAAACCAAAGGACAACAACCTAACTTACAAACATGGTGACATCCTGCAGGATGTATATGGCAGCAGATCTTCAGTCTTTTGCAAATCTTTAAAGCCTTTTTTTATGCTTTGCAACATTTGCTGCTTGCTTGTTCAAGTTGTCACAAAGAGACATGCCCATGCCACAGTGTCATGATGCAGCTGCACAAATAAATGCATGAGGATGCAGAAGAACGTTGAATATTTAGGCATTAACGAGACATAAGACACTTCATGACTCCGGACATCTTCACGAGAGTGGTTTCAAGCATAACACAGCCAGATAGTTAGCTCCGTGCAGCGAGGGATCTTCTTCACAAACAAAGGAATCTACTAGAACAAAATTTACTGACTGTACCTACTGGAGACAGGGTAGTGCAGAAACAGTGAATGAACCAATACGAACGACTGTCAGGAGACCAATGCGAGGTAGCGTTGACGAGGGGAGCAGTGGGACCTGAGAGGACAAAGCTTGCAGCGCTAGGTAAATGCTTCGATTTGCATTTCTGTGTATAAAGAGAAGACATATAGCCCTGTGAGAGAAAGGGAGGTGCATGAGCTCCTTTCCTTTGCAGCTGGTGAACAAATCGAACACAAATAAATGTAAAGCTTGCAAGCGAGTACCGTGTTCTGATGTGAGTGCAGTCGGATGCAGAGAGCAAAGAGAGCCACTCTGCTTTAGGTTAGTGTATATACATTTGAATAACTGACAAGCAATGAATATTTCTTTCTTTTTTTTAAGAGCAAAGGCAAAACTCCTCTTTAAAGTTTCTCTTTCGTCAAAAGGGCAAGATCAGTGTCACTAGCAACAATAACAAATTTACAAAGCAGAGAATATAAAATAAAAAACATTCAACTTCTGAAATAACGTCATACAGTAGCATACTTTTCAAAATGAATTGAAGAACAATTGAAAATACATGCACAATTTCCATGGACGATATTTCTTCCTTTGTTTTCCACGACACTGTAACATTGTAGGTTGGTTTAATCTAGTCTGTTGTACAAACACTTATGGACACACACAAAAAAAAAAGATGTGAAATCACTGACATGCATGTCTTACACTGAAAGGAAAAAGGAAACAAACAGCCATTATTAACAATTTTACATTATAGCGGTATGAAAAAAACAAAACAAAACAGAGATGAATGGAATTAAACCATGTTAACGAGAAGTGGGGCAGGGCTTGTTTGGTTGCATTGCATGTCGACAGGTCAAGGGTCAGGACTGCTGGCCCCCCCACTGACTCTCTACAGGCCTCCGTAGAAGCTCCTCCACATGCCGAGCCACATCCATGGTGTCGTCCAGGTCAAAGTCTCCGTCTCCGTCTAACACGGGGTCAGCTCTGTCAAGGCAAACAAAGAATATCCACACGTGCACAACACCAACAAAACACACTTTTTGTATTTTCCCGGGACTAGGGTACTTACATAGCT
Source organism: Cyprinodon variegatus (assembly GCF_000732505.1). NCBI lineage: Eukaryota > Metazoa > Chordata > Actinopteri > Cyprinodontiformes > Cyprinodontidae > Cyprinodon > Cyprinodon variegatus. The sequence continues at coordinate 145,500 of NW_015150805.1, forward strand.
GAGTACATGCTATAAGGGTGAGAGTGATTAACAGGAGCTGGAGAGGCGCCTTGATCCATATATGTTGGATTTCCACTGACTGGGTCTGGATTAGCTGTAGCAAAGCTGTAAAAAAAAGAAAAAGAAATCACACATAAAAATGGAATTGTAATTATGAACTAAAAGCCCCAGAAAATACATTCAGCAGTTTCCAAAGCAACAATTCTCAGCGTGTTTCCTGTGCTTATTCACATCCTTACGTCCTTTTTCTGTAGCGCTGCGAAACCGACCATAGAGAGGGGCAGACGGCGCAGCTTCATAACTAACAAGACTAACTCATATGATGAGTGGAAGACAGGCTCATGCAGGAACCCCCCGCCATCTTTAATTGGCCTCCTCCAACTGTAACAGCTAACTAATGGCCGACCTGAATTCAAGGTCCGGCACTGGGTGATTAACTCTAAATGCTGCTTCAGAATAATAACAGACAAGTGGATAGCAAAGGGAGAAGGGTAGGAAAAAGGAAACAGAAATGGACGCACAAGACGAAACATACAACAGGATGTAAGTACTTACTCAGGCACTACTTGTTTGATTTGTGGTTTCACGTAGCCATCCACTGCTTTAGCTTTAAAAAGAAAATAAAAAACACAACAGAAGAAAAAAAAACGTAAAAACAGTGTTTTCCACACCATAAATAACACAAAAACGAAAACATTTTGACCAGTATTTTCAGAGCTCGTTATGAAAACAGTCTCTTACAGAGGGGTGGTGTGTAATATTTGGAGAACACCTCATCTTTGGGTCTGTCAGGATAGAGGAACAGGAGGTGATTGAGATCGCTGATTCGGTCAGCCAAGGAGCGAATGGAGAAGTCTTTAGTTGTGTAGGGCATCAGATTCCAAACCATTCGCTCACCTAAATGCACAGAGGGTATAATCAATAACAGAATTAATTTCTGTCTATTTCAGATGTTTAAAGAAAACTAGACAGGTTATAAATTCACCAGATGCTTACTTAAGAGTCAGGCTAAAAAGAAAGTAAACCCTTTTTAAATGAAAGGTACTGTGAGTTAGATTTTCTATGATGTGATTTTTTTTGTGCTCATGTTAGGTGTTTATATTAGGCAAAGGTAACCTAAGAACATGTAAAACTTTCAGGGGAATAAAAGATATCCCAACCAACAACATCCGTGCGAAAAAGCTCACAACCCCTCCAATTAAATCATGAGTTAACAATAATTAACCGCGTTTTTCTGAGGTCACTAGTAACACTCAGGGCTGTAGCCTTGACTGACCCGCAGAACAAATAAATGATTTGAATAGGGAAACGTCTGGCAACAGGAAGCAAGCTGAAAATTTTTTAACAGATCGTATAATAATCTGAAGGATTTCAAAGCCATCTTTAAGGCTTTTGAAGCCTTGCAAAACAGTGAGCGTTATTCACTATAAAGAGAGAGAAAGATGAGGTAGGAGTAAAAAATTTCCCTGGAGGCCAGTGCAACCAAAATACATCATACTGACAAATTCTATTTATTTATTTTTTGCATTGTGTTCTGCTTACATAGCCCTGAGAATCCACGTACCATATTGTCAATTAAACATGGTGATGGTAGCTGTTTTTAACATCAAGAGTGATACAAATTTTCACAAGAAATGTAAAATTTTTATTTTTATTAAGCCTTATTCATGTACTTCAAATGAAGTTCCCTCAATCTCTATGTCAATAACCATCAAGTTGAAAAATGTAATAATATATACATTTCATATATAAATATATATATATATATATTAGAGTCCTGCAACGGGTCGGGTACCCGCGGGTCCCCGACGGGTCACCCGCTAAAATGCTCTTTCGCGGGTGAAAAATACATAAATAAAAATAAACGGGTCAGGCGGATATTTTTTTAGTGCGGGCGGGTAGTTGGTGATTTTTTTTTTTATGCTTGTGTGTTGTTATGGACATCAGAAATGTTATATGAATCAGGCACTGGGATCACCCTTGCTGTAGCTTAAAGCCCTGCCGGCAGTGTGGGCTTCCCTCCAAAAAGGCCACAGTCAGTGCATACACGT
>NW_015150805.1:147560-172844 GCF_000732505.1 Cyprinodon variegatus
AAAGCGTAGCCAAGGAAGGAACACTTAATTTTAATTTTGTAAGTTTTTTATCAAGCTTGCTTAATATTGTGCACAGCAAACAACCTCAAAATGTTGTTCTTATTGTTTATTGTATTTATTTATTTATTGTATTTTAATTATTAATCAAAATATTTCTGTTGAAATTTTATCCTTGTGGTATCGAAAATGGTATCGAGTATCGAATATTTTACTTAGTATCGGTATCGAGTTGAAAAGTTTAGAATAGTGACAACCCTACGTGTGAGGGATTACCTTCAAGTCAATGAGTCGCTGCAATTAACTGGTTTTACTTGGGAAACTTTGAATAAGTTTGACTGTATGATCTGGTTGAACTGTAAAGTGCCTTGAGATGAAATGTGTGGTGAATTGGCGCTATATAAATAAACTGAATTGAAAACTTAAAAAAATATATATATATAATGTATAACAACAATTAAAATATATGCTCTGTTAGAGTAGTATAAAAAAATAGAAACCATATATTACAACGTGTTTCAATACTGGTGCTATTCCAGGGAAATTACTATTTAAAAACATGGAGGCGTGAGGAACCACAGATAAAATAACCTCTGCTACCATCAGATCATCTGAGCAGGGAATTTATATATGAGAACAATTTAGGTTATTAATAATCAGAACCAGTTATTGGTGCAATAAATGAGTAGAGAAATGAAATAATGAAATGAATAAAGCATGAGGCACTCACTCGTCTCCACATCTGTGAATTGAAAAAACAAATTGAGCCAATACCTAACATTAAAAGAGACATAGGTATAAATTCCTCACTGCTGTCTCCAGGGAATGACGTTTTTGAGTTGTTGAGTGTTATACGAAATCTGTTTTGAAAAAGGCCACAGGAGGAAAGACAGAAACATTGTTGATGATACAAATATGGATTTTTTAAAAATAGTTAATGTAGAGTCCTTTCCCAGCGAAACTGAGGAACTCTAATGGCTAATCGAGGCTAGCGAGATACAGGTTAAACCTAGCAGCAGATATAAAAAGACCCTTCCTTTTATTCTAAGGTCACTAAGCTTTTCAAGGGTGGTTACTACCACCCTTGAAAGCTGAGCCAGTCAGCTTTATAATTGATAGCGACTGTTTTGGCAAGCTAGAAAGCTGGAGAGATGCCTTGGCTCCAGACTTGTGTCTCGGCATTATGTGGTCAGACACCAGAGGGCTAGATGTTTAAAAAATGGGGTCAGTCAGGATGCAAAGTCCCCTAAACAGCTTTATCTAAATCCCATTTTTAAACAGTTTGATGAAATAAGAGACCATTTAGTTTCTTAGGTAAAGAGCTGCTCACTTAATTCTAAAAGGAAATTAAATGTTGTTGTTACTCTTATATGTAGATGGAAAGGATCTCCTGTAGCGGTCTGTGTGGAGCAGACCTGGAAAAGCCTTTGACTAAACTGGTGTTTACTTTTCTGGACCTTTAAATTCCCAGATAACTCCTTTGGATCAAAGGTGAAATTGCGCAACAGTGAATGCATTGACTCTTGTTAGCTAGCATTCATCTCCTGTGCATCTCTGCAAAAGAATGATTTAACATTCATATATAATTTCCGTATTCCTCCAGTTTCTTTGTGCCCTTTGAACCGCTCCTGTATTTGGTCATTAAGACTCACAGACAAATATTTTACACTGGATGCCCTTCCTTACGCAACTGAGATTCAAACCTGGGTCCTCTGCATTAAAGTCAAACCCAAACCGCTTCACCATGGGAACCACTCTCTACTCCACTTATTCCTCTTAAAAACTGAAAAAAAAAAAATAATAGCTAAAGAAAATTCCTTGAAAATTAATTTATGTTAAACAGCAATCCTGCAGTATAACGATGCACTGCTAGCCGCAATGGATGCTCAACAAAATCTATCAAAGAAAACCGCTGCAGACGACACCAGAGTTGTGAGAAATGACTTCTGTTATGCATGACTGATCGGCATATGCAAATAATATGAGCTTTGAAGTGCTTGAGTTTTATTTGCCAATTGTCATGTGATTGAGAAAAAAAAGCATTTCTTGCAGATATGCATGTGATTTGGGTCTGAATAACTTAAATCGGTCTGTTAGTTTTATTTGTAAATTCATCGCAGAGAGGAAAAGAGCCTATCTGGGTTCATTGAGGAGAGTAATTTGGTCATCAAATGTGATGTCCTGCACATCATACCTGCTTTGTTGGGATTTTCTGCCACCCATGCAATTGTTATGCCTCCAATCTCAGAGTCACTGAAGCGCAGAAGAAAAGTGCCATTGGGTTTGGACATCAGCATATCCTGAGCCTGCTGCTTGTTAACAAAGCCCAGGATGGCTCTACAAAGAGAGAGACATGTAAACACAAAGAGACATTTTTTATTCATGACTTTTTTATTGTACTAATTGCCATCAAATTTTTGGATGAGAGCAATAAAATAAAAAGCTTCTTAGAAATCCCTACCCATCATTCCAGTGAGGTTTGAGATGCTTCTTTGTCAGTTCCATAACACCATCAAACCACTGCCAAAATGTGAAGTTCCTTCCTGGCAAGCTTTCCTGTAGACACATATGTTGAGGAAAAGATCTTCAGAGAAAGAATGCAGAGTTCAGTTTTATTTCACATTTCCCTAAATTAGATGGATTCACTGGATTGAAATAAAAATAAAATACATAAATATGGGTGAGCATAATGCGTTAGTGGTTATGGCAGTGTGTTTGTGTATGTACATTTTTTTTAAAAGGCTGACACTTTAAATTTCTGTCATCTGATGAGAATAATGTGTGGTGATTGGGGGGGTGCACATTCTGCATTCAGTGGCCGCTTTAAGCCATCAAATGAGGCCTCCAGCATTCTTCTAAGAGGACAAACAACATGATTAAAATGAAGACTTGAGGCATTCTCGCTTATGTTAACCACATAATAGAGCAGTTAGGATGCGACAAACACAGAGAGATATATTTCTGTGTATTGTATGGATCCCCTACTGTGTAAATGTTCCCATAAGAGCTATGCATGTGGTTAAAACATTTTATGCATTATAACTTGAGGGCTTAAACATAAAAGAAGTCAAAACAGAGCAGGATAAAAAAAAAAAAATCCATCCATAAAGTTAATGTTAACAGATAACAGAACACTACTTTTGAAAGCTGTGTGTTTGTTCAGAGCATCACGAGGTAAGAGGGCTGGTGCTAACCCTGTTAAACTGTGACCAGGTCATCGTCATGCTCCGGTAGTCATCAGGATTGTTGCTGGAGCTGCTGAAAGCTTTTTGAGCCAGGAAGACCAGGTTCTCCTCAGATAACCCTCTGTTGCTCTGCACCTCTGCCTTGTACTTCATATTGATGGCTTCACACAGCTGAGGCCAAAGCACCTTATCTGGCACGAGAAAAGGCACTCGACCCTGCACACATACAGGAGGAATACGTGGGAATAAAAAGCTAAAAACTTTGTCAGAAAAAATGAATTGAAATATATATACATAGATGTACAAAAGCAGTTTTTTTTTTTTTTCAAATCATGCATCACAGACAAACAAGGCCAAAGGTGAAAGTCTTTTGTGTTAAAAATTAAAAGGGATAGAAATGCAAACTAGTAAAAATAAACTGTATATTACTGGAGCTACAAATCTGGGTTGTTGTTTTATTTTTATTTATTTATTATATGTTTTATTTATTTTTAATTTCTTTCTTTTTTTATTTTAACATTAAAAAAAAGAAATCTGGGTTGTAAGAAACCTTCAACAGTGCTACTCAAAATAAAGCTTCAGAGCCATTTTTGACAGTTTTTTTGGACTTAAAATAGTGAATAAAAAATTTGAGAGTGAAACTGGAAAGCACAATTTAGGCACCGCGCAGTATAATAAAAGTACAATAACCCTGGGCGGTTAATGTTAAGAAAGCGCTGCTTTTACAACTTTTTATACACACATGGACAAAATTGTACCCCTCGTTAATTTATTATTTTTTTTTTTAAACACAATGGTCACAGAAATGACTAGAACCCCAAAAATTAACAATAAATAAAATTCTATGACCATGAAAAAAATAAAGTCAGACATTGCTTTTCAACCACGCTTGAACAGATTTAAAAGAACTAAACTCATAAAACGGGCTTGGTCAAAAATGATGGTACCCTTAACTTAATATTTTGTTGCACATCCTTTTGAAGCAATCACTAACTGCAGTTAAACGATTCCTGTAACTGTCAATGGTGCTTCTGCTCCTCTCAGCAGGTATTTTGCCCCACTCCTCATGAGCAGCCTGCTCCAGTTGTCTCAGGTTTGAAGGGTTCCTTTCCCAGATGGCATGTTTCAGCTCCTTCCAAAGATGCTGAATAGGATTTAAGTCAGGGCTCATAGAGGGACACTTCAAGATGGTCTAATGTTTTTTTACATTAGACCATCTTTACATTTTTACAGTTTTTAACTGTGAGTTTTGGGTCATTATCCTGTTGAAGATCCATGACCTGCAACTGAGACCAAGGTTTCTGACCCTGGGCAGAATATTTCCCTTTAGAATCCATTGATAGTCTTGAAGTTTCATTGGACCTTCAGAGAATCAACACGCTCTGTGCCAGATGAAGCAAATCAGGCCCAGAACATAACAGAGCGTCCGTGTTTCACAGTCTTCTTTACTTAATATACTTCTTTTTCATAGAGCTGATGTGCCTCGGCAAAAAAATTCAAATGTAGCTTTTTTTAATTTTGTTTTTAACAATGGTGTTTTCCTCAGTCATCTCTCATTAAGTCCACTTTGGCTCAAACAACAACGAGTGGTGCGAAGTGACACCGATTTTGTTTGAGCTTGAAATTCATCTTTAATCTCTTTAAAAGTTTTTTGGGGTCTCTTTTGTCAAAATTTGTATGATCTGCCTCTTTGATTTTTCATGAGGTTCCCTCCTGTGGCCACATCCGGGGAGGTTAACAAAAATAAATAAATGTATCCATTTCTGGCATCTACTTAATCATATTAAGTTGCTCTAGCACAATTGTTTAATGCTAGCAGGGTAGAGCTAATTATGTCAAAAATAACTATGATTCAGTAGATGTCAAAAACGGTTATATTATTTATTTTTTTTCAGTCTATTGGCTAGAGTCCCATGGATTTTAAATTTCTGATTAAAACGTGCAGCTGTAGTCACCGGAACATCAAGGAGCTTGGAGATGGTCTTATAGCCTTTAACTTTAACATGCTTGTCTATCATTTCCTTTCTAATCTTCTGATACAACTCTTTCTTTCGCTTCCTCTGACTCATGTTGAGTGTGGTACACACCAGGTCACCAAACAGCACAGTGACTACTTGTCGCCCTATATATGGGCAAACTGACTGATTACAAGAATGGAGACACCTGTGATGGTAATTATTGTACACACCTTGATTTAACTTTTCTATGGGAACCATCATTTAACTAAATCTTTTCAATATGTTTATTTGTTTATACTCATTCTATTGAACCATTGTTGAAATTGTCTGAGTTTCATTTGCATGTTTTCATAGAATTTTTAATAATTATTACTATTGAGAGATCAAAGTTATTTCTGCGACCACTGTGGGTTTTTCTTTCATTAAACGAGGGGTTCCAGCAATTTTCTCCTTGTGTGTACTTTCTCATATTCAGTGACGTGGTATTAGTTTGACACAACACAATAAACTCTGTTGCCCCAAATATGTGTCAAGAATAGCAGCAAGAATTCCCAATATCAGGGCTACAAAAAAAAATACCTTAGAAATGTATTTATTTTAAGTGATTATAACAATGATTGTAACACTGCACTGCAATCATCTACTATTTACTTTCCTTTTTAAAGATATCAGTATTTCTGTGTCAGTAACTGGTGTTTCCTGACTTTGGAGAAAATTACAACTAAGATAAAAACAAAATATGATTCTGTATTTTAGCTAGATGTTGATAAGCAGACACAATCTGACACACACAGACATTTTACTTACCGCCTCTGCAAATGCATTGTCCCACAATACAGTTGCTGTGGCATTATTGTCTTGGCTACCATGAACTATCACCACAACAGGAAGGGATAATGTCTGATCAGAGAGAAAAACAAAAATATTCAGCCATAATTCTGTATATCTATATATATATATCTATATCTATATATATATATATATATAATGAACATTAGCTAAGAATTGGGGAAGCATAATGGTATGTTTTATCAAAAGCTTAGATTTATTCTGAATCAATTTATATTCAGAATTATTTTTAACGATAAACAATTCTGCATATAAATTAATTCCTACAATTACGAAAAAAAAAATAACTGGATAGCATCTTTCCATATTAATGCTAATGTAACTCCTATGTTAGATTATTTCTTACCTTAACTTGAAAGACAAGTTCATTGCTTCCAACGCTAAACTGGGACTCAAACAAAATGGTGAACTTCTCTTCTGTGACTGATTCTGCTCCACGTCTGTCTGACCGCTTGATCCTTTTCAAAGACTACAAAAAAGAAGTGTTAGAACAATTTCAGAAATATTGGCAATACTGCTCATAACTATTGGAGATATTCTCATTTAATTTTGGCACATTGATTATCCATAGAGGGCAATGGAGGATGGATCAGAACCAAAATGGAGGAGCTGTGTGTGCAGTAGATGTTTATAAGTATATGATTGCTGCTTTCATAGGATTTTTAAAGGGAAAACAGCCACCAGGTGGTTCTGAATAAAGCATTTGATTAAATGATAGCCAGGAAGTGTAACTGCATCAACAATTAAATGAGTTTAAGTAGATAGTTGGTCTGGAATAAAAATGTGTCAACACAATGCCAGGAAGGAAAGACATCAGCAATGACCTTGAAGAAAGATTTTTTTTTTCCTGCCAATGACAACGGTTACAGTTATGAACTTTGTATGTTTTTGCAGCAAACAGATCTACATAAATTTTTTCAGCTCTCTTGATATTTTATTTTTTTAGGATGTAGAACCATTCAGAAAAGTTAATGACTCATTAAAGTTTCTTTTGAAATTGTTTAACCTAAACTAGAGTTCTTGTCACCATTAATATAAGCATGTTTGTTAGTTTTCCATAAATTTTGTGCATATGTTAGTGTTTTATTTTTTGCAGTTTATTAAATTCAATATGTTTAACTAACATTTGCACTAATTATTCACAATACATTAAACTTAATGGGTGCTTTGAGAGTATCATCTTTTACACCTAACTTACCAATTACATTTTCTCCATACTATAACATCCTAATTTTCTCATAGTCTCTATGCACACATTTAAAAGTAGATATATATATTTTTTCTTTTGTAAGAGGAGTTATGCTTTCTTTACCGCAGGTTCTCTATGGATTCACTTCATGAAAAAGTGATTCATGCTGAATTCTCTGGCTTTGCGTGCAGGCGTGCTCCACGCTCTCATTCACCTGGTGTGTTTCCAACACAGCAAGAGAACAGGGGCCATGAAGATGGATCACAAACCACTAGCTACACCTACACCTCAAACAGACTCCCTAAGAGCAAGAAAAATTTTACGATAACGATAAGGACCAAACTGGAGCGTCATAGGTGACGGAATTATACGAGTGTAAATAGCAGCATAGCTTTTAACAAGTAAGGATCAAAGATTTGGTAGTGAGCAATTTTTTTTTGTTAAAAAGGTAAAATCATCCTTTTAAAAATTATTTTTAAATATTTAAAACTTTTTTACGCCAAATGACATTACGCCCCTAAACAAGAGACCAATGCAGTCACAGTGATTGCTGTTGTGTTTTTTTCTCTTCCCCTATGCATGTGCACAGCAATGATCTAATTTGAACTTGATTTACCCGGAAATCTGACCTTTTTCGTGATAAAACATGTGGGTTGCTATTGAATTTCAATAACCTGCGGGAAAATCCAGATTATAAAAGTGACTTTGTTTTTTTTTTTGTGTCAGCTCATTGTGCAAACTAGTGCGCACCCTTTATAAAGCACGATATTGGACCTCCTCCTGTTTTGACATCAATGCGGGAGGAATGCTAACATTAGCTGCCTTGTTAGCACCAGTTCCATCTCTATGCAATCAAAAGGAGAGGTGTTAAAAATATGAATGTTTCTCTCTCAAGTAGAATTATAAATCCTACAGTTTAAAAACACATTTGTTGAATTAAGAATATTAACTTAAGCTTTTTTACTCAAGTAAAAGTGTAGAAGTACAATAAAGTATTTTCAAAAATACTAGTATAAGTATAAAAGTAAAGTAATGCAGGAAACAATGTTCTAGACAAATGCTTTCAACCTTATACCGGTTATTGCACAACTGTATTAAAGGAAACTTTTTCTATAATTCTGGATAATAATTTTATTATACTTTATTTTCTTAGTTTTATAACTAATGGAAACTGTCAAATTTATCTTTACATCATTTTGAACAACTATTTATTTTGGTGCTATAACGAGTCCAACCACAAAGAAACTAATTGTCTGAATGAATTTAATTATTTTTATGTTTTTTTGTTTTTTTTTATACTAACAGCTCATAACGGGAAATTAGATTAAGTGGAAGAGAACAAACAAGTCAATTTTTTAAATTTAAGGTGTAGAAATTAGAAATAATTGCAAAACATGTAATGAGTAGAAGTAAAAAGTTGTCTTAAAAATAATTACACCAGTAAAGTATAGATAGCCAGAATTTTGACTAAAGTAAGGTAACAAAGTTATTCTGCTTTGTTCCTTGACACCTCTGGCTACAGCCACATAAATGGGCATACAAAAAAGTCAAATTCTCATGCACACTTTTATAAGAAATAAAAGGATATGAAAGGAGGACTAAATGATTTCTCAGACATTTAACATGAGCTTAAAGTAATTATCAGAAGGATCTTATAAGCAAAATACCAGGTTAACCCCTCTTAACTTTAGCAGCACTTATACTGCTGCCAGCTTCCTTCTCTGAAATACTTCCAGGGATTTTACCTTCATTTTTTTATTACATCTTAGACATAATTGTCCCCCTAAATGGACATTTGAAAGAAGAAGGACATCTATCAATCCACAGTTAGACACGTTGTTCACGTAACTTAGATTTAAACATATGTATAAGAATGATTTTTGTTGTAGACGCCAGTAAGACTAAAGTAGAGACACAATATCAGGACAAACACTTCAGAACAAGTGACACTCCAGGTAATAAAAGAGTGATCTGGGTTTGTGATGTAGTCGCTATGGATCAATATACAGAACTCTTAATATAGGGAGTACTTTCTTTGTACTGTAGCTGAGTGTCACACTTCAAAACCAACCCAGCTAATATTTTGTACATCCACCTAGTCCAATGAAAACAGTTTTCACTTGTTAAGAGATGACACTTCAGGGTGTGTTTTGCTGTTTTTAGTGACAAGCTGATGACAAACCATCATATGGGTGCTGTGGGTTAAGGGTGGGGCACATCTTTGTTCCCACACCTCTCTCAAGCTCTTAACAAGATTGGTATCGAAGAAAGTGAGAAGGCCAGATCTGCCTTCTGATCTGCCTGGATCAGTTTGTTCTGGTTTCTATGATTTATCTTTCAAATAGATTTCACTTGTAAACTTGGGGGTGGAAGGGAGAAAAAACACACCTGTATTTCAAGGTATGCTCCTAAGTAATAACCTATAAACAATTAACTATTCTCAACTGAGTTAATTATTTATGCACATAAAACAGAAAACAGGGTGTGGGGGTGGTTTAAATGCTTTGAGTTGCACAATGAGAGCATGAAGCAGGGTAAATCACTTTCCCGTGATTCCATATTAAAAAAATTATCGTCCCATTTAGATAGCGAAGCCCCACTTACCATGTTTCTGAAGTGGGCGCTGAGAGTGCCTGTAGTCTGGTGGTACTCCATCACACAGTTATTGTTAAGAATTTCTCCACTGCTCTCACTGGAACACAGACAATTAAGGAGGGAGTAAATTATCTCTTCTGTCTAATGTGATGGACACATGTGCTGAGAGCTGGAGTGCTTTCATCTTTCTGTTTTCCAAGAATGATGTTTCTCCTGTTTTAATTAGAATATGCCGCTATCATCGTAACCATCTTATGCTGCTAAGAACAAAGAAAAACTTGTGTTTGAGCACGCGGCTTATGGCCAACGATGATTCAACTCTTCAATTGATTTTCAATTTTTGCCCCTAGCTGCCAAGCTGACCTAGAGATCAGAGAGATTTGTTAAAAATCAGGAGAGAGACTGTGAAAAAGGCTAAAAACAGATTCTGTATCTACACCACAGATTCCTCTGAGGCATTTTTCAAGTTCCAGTCATGTCTCTGTGCTAAGCTGTGAAACCAGAAAACTCATTCCAAACAAACTTATATTTATTGATCTCTATGGGAGAGCCTGAAACATCTTATGAAGCATCATGGAACCCCAAAAACAATCTGTCTGTAACCAAAATGGACAAACTAATGTTTTTCTTTTTGTTTTTAAATTTGCATAGAGAGAAAAAGAGTACTGAGAACGTACTTCCTCGTGTTTTCATTTTTCAGCAAGGCCTTGGCTTGCTGCTCACTAATTATGGTGGCTTTGACCTGGGGAGGGTTCATGTGCACGTTCAACTTCCCTCCCACTAGGAGGCGTACTGTGGCGGCAAACTTGGTTTGGGTCTTCAGAACCTGGGGTGGTTGTTTCTCAATGATGAAGGTACTGTGAGAAGAGGAGAAAGAAAGAAACAGGAAGTTAAAAACAGAGCAAAGCAATATTTATCTGCTTGATTCCCTTTACTACAGCCAACTCTAATGCAGTTAAAATGAGAATTGTTAAAGTTTCAAATTAATTTTGTTGCTGCAGACACTGTGAATTCCTCTTATTTATTTGTATTTTAAAAGATAATAATTTTAAATTAGACATGCTTGGACATCTTTATGTCATCAATGTGTCTTAGCAGGTTTAATTATCAATTTTCTTTCCCTTTCATAAAGTAGCTCTAATGGTAACGTTTAACCAAGGCCATCTGCAACAAAAATGATTTTTACAAAATTCAAATTTATTCACTTTTAATGCAGTCATGTTTATAATTCTTAAGATCTCTGTTTAAATTTTAAATAAACTCTGCATCCTTTGTGCAGTCCCCTTGAGGATGAAAACACAAAATAAAGGTCATCTTAGTTACACCGCTTCAATCGCCCAACAATAGCGTCTCTCGAGATATTTCTGTCAAGATAATCTATCTATGAGGAAATACAAACACATACAATAAAAAGGCAGACAGAATAAGATATAAGCAACAGCACAATTCTGCAGGTCCAAAGGGAGCGTGAGTAAAATGATTATGTTGTTAGGAGTCTATAATCCTTCTGATGTGCAGGTGAGATAAGTAGCGATAGGAAGGCAGCTATCTCCATTTGACAGCGTGAAACCTCAGAAGATTTTAGGGGATTCTAAAGAGGATGTTGCCAGAGAAGCAGTGCATTACTATCTGGTAACAGACTTGTCTGTAGCGAGTCATAAATTGCTGTGACAATGACACGACTTCTCTGTGTGTTATCACTACCTGTGGGGACTATCTCATAAGACAGTTGCAGAAGATGCTGTCAAAAACTTTAGCATACTCTCGCTCAGATGCACGGAAAGGCAAAGGCATCCTGGCAGATGGGCCTTTGGGGAGTACAATAATGGACCGAAACAAGTTGTATGTGTCTTTTTACCCACAATGCCTCTGCAAACCTCTTTAGGTGCATTCATCTTCCATTCTTTATCTTAACATACTATAATGGAAAAGTGGTGACTCTTTCAGGGTACCATCACTTTTTAATTGTGATGCATTTACAATGTATTTGCAGTGTAGTGAAAAGCTGCTTTGCTCCTTACAGGTAATTTATGTTTTAACTTTTTGTAACAGGTTAATATTCCAGCTCTTTACACAAAGTTTCACATCATATTAGATTAATGCCTGGTCTGGATAATCAGGAAATTAGATAAACAGCTGCAGAACCCAATGCAGGGTCTATGCATACATACCAATCTACAATACTGACAGAAATTCAACCAGAATTAAGGTGTGAAGGCAGCCAACAGCCACCAATCTGACAAGTAGGACTGCACTGAAAAACAATCGCAAAATAAATAAACAAAGTTGAGTTGGAAATAAGATTATTTGCCAATGGAATGAGTTTTTTTACTCTTACAATAAGATAATTAGATAACATGCACTTGAAATAAGACAATGAAATTGCTTTTTTTTTTTTTTTACTTTAAATGTAAATTGTCTCGTTCAATTGGGAAAGTGTCTCACATACCTCCTCAATTCAGAAAGAAATGCACTAATTTTGAGAAAAAAAAATTTATTGAGATTCAAATTTACTCTTGTAAGAGTCAGTGTAGGAATTTCAAAATTCAACTCAATTGCAATTTTTTGAGTTACAGGTCAATTTAAGATTTATTTGATACAATATCAATGGAAATATTTTGATACTGATTTTGTAATAATTAGACATTTATTTCTTTATTTTCTTGTCTATTTGAACAGCCATTGTATACTATTTTAAGCAATAAGACATTAATATGGAGTGCAAAGGTTAAAAAAAATAAGTAACATTGAAGTAATGTCCAAAGTAAACATTAATTATTCTCCTTTCCTGTTAGAAACTGTGATAAAATAAAGCATCAGTTCAATTGTGAAAAGAAGGCACGAAACTAAAGGCAGCCTGAGAGTTCTTAACAGTCTGGCACACTTTCAACTCCTCTGTTCATATTTTATTAAAAAATATAGGCTTGTAAATTATATATAATATACATCAGCATAGAGTGTGTAGCCTGTAAGGGAACCTGTAATAAGCTATGTAGTTTATTGTCATGCAACAAAATAACTGTCAATCAAAACAACATAAAACTAACAAAATAGCAGGGAAGAAATGGAAAGCTACTGTATTTGGAAACCCACATTGTTTCCTATGTGTGTAGAGTTAACAATGAAGACACTGACTGCAACATAAAGTAACCGCCCCCTGATTTATTTAGGTTTTCATGTTGTTTAAATTAATTCTATGATCTAAAACATTTAAGTGCTAACAAAAAATAGTTAGAAGAGGTCCAAAAGAATGCTCACCTCGTGACCAAAGCTGAGATGATATCTGTGATTGTGCTGTTGAGTTCATTGAGGAGTTCTTCGATAGGTCCGGGGATGGGCAGCTGCTGCCTCAGGTGCTCGGCCCGCCGAATCTGCTGCCTGTTTTGCCAAATAGTCTCTGCAAGCTTCTCACACCTGACAAAAGAATAATTGCAATGATTTAATACTTTCATAATCAGAGAACACTCCCTCTACTAGAACTCATTAAACATAGGTTAAACATAAGAACTCCTGAGTCAATATATAAGAGATGGCAGCCTGTGAATACACACTTTGTATGTCTTTTATTAAAAGCTTCAGAGGTAAGCCCAGAGGAAGCCTGTTGGAGGCTAATAAACCCGTAATTTCATGCTGTTTGAAGGATTCTAGTGGCTGTTTTCTTAGCGGGAGATGGGAAAGAACTCACCAGGACTGAAGGATGTCCAGGCCCCCCTCCGGCGGGCCCCCGTTGCCTGCCAGCTGTTGCCGTCTCTTCCACTGGATCAGCTCGTCATCCAGAATGATGGTCTGCTGCTTTCGCAACAGCTGCAGTGTTTTCTGATGCTTCTCTGCCAGGTCCTGTACATAAAGCAGTCAAAACAAATGCAAACTATCACAATAAAATCAATCAAATGTATTGTTGTCTTTTGGTGCAAAGGCCCGCTCAGGCTGATGGAAGGCCACTCCTTAGATGGATGCCAAAGAGGCTATAACAAATTTAATTCATCTGCTTTACAGATGCGTAACTGAAAAGACAAATATGGAGTACTTTTACTGAGGCTTTCTCACCAGGCGGTATTTCTGTAGTGTGTTGGCTTCTCTTGTCAACCATGCCTCCACGGTAGCTCTCTTGCTGAGGAGGGCGGGTTCCCGCAGCTGCCGGTCAGAAGGGGGCAGAGTGGCAAGGCTGGACAGCTGAGCTGTTGAGGGTGTGGACAAGTTAAACACTGATCAAAAGAGAGGAGAAAGATTTTTTTTTAACCTGTGCAAATACAGCATATGTTATAGTCTTTGAGCCATAATAGCTTACTCCAAAGTCGTCCCTTTAGGGAAGTGCAGACCTTGAGAATTCCATTGTACTCTGGCCCTCATGAAAAAAGCTGTTATGAAATATGTTATGAAAGCCCCCCCACACTCACTCTATGGAATTAAATTAAGCTAACAGCTGTTAGTTTAGAGTCACTTAGGATTACCAAAATGACATCTATTTAGTAACATGCAAAAATAAGAACTATTTCTTCTTACTTTGTTACAAACATTTCCCTAAGTATTTCAAAGTTATGTTTTTATATCTGTCAAATGTCTTGAGCCATATACAAACAGCATAAGCAGTATCTAAGGACCCAATCTAATAAATAAATTACTGCTTTTATTCAATGCATTTGCACAGCGGAGCTTAAGTCTGTGATTTTTCTGAAATTTAGAGACATGATCTGTGTGGAAATGATGCTTAAGTGCTGCATGTAGTTTGGAGCCCTGTGTCTCCACAGAAAGCACAAGCCAGCTAAAGTGCATTGCATGCTGTGATCCACCTGCGATTCACCACTGTAGCCTATGTGTCACATTTTTCACCTCTGTCCTGGTATCCCACAATTTCAAATAATGTCCCGCATTGAACAGGGTTTAAATTGTAAAGAAAGCAGGGCTTGAACCCATGTCACAGCGCTAACTACTCTGCATATGATGTTCTTAAAATGAAAACAGGTAAAGGACTTTAATAAATATCTCTGAATTAAATGTTTTACTATGCTTAACTTAAGGACATATAGACCCAATAAGACTGCAACAATTTATCACATTTGCTTTTATTTGTAGATATTGTTGCTTCCCTTAACCCTTTTTTTTTATGCTGCACAACACCAATCCAAGTTTACTAGCCAAGGACCCAAAAGATCTTCTAAAAACTCCAATATGTCCTCTATTCTTTGCTAAAAGCAAGTAAAAATGTCAGATTTTACTAGCCAGGGACCCAAAAGATCTTCTAAACATTCTAATGCATTCTCTATTCTTAACTAAAAGCAAGTAAAAATGTCCAATTTTACTAGACAGGGATCCTAAACATCTTCCAAACAGTCCAATACATTCTCTATTCTTTGCTAAAAGCAAGTAAAAATGTGCGCAGGACACAAAATCGACACAATGTATAGCAGCACCGGATATTTCTGTCTAAATCACAGAGATGCCAATATGTGGTCCACATTGGATCACTATAATTGCATGAACTTAGAGATCAGAAAAATAAAGAAGGTAATTTGAGGCAGAATTCTTGTTTAACAAAATATTTGGTCCCATGGTAAAATGAAAGCCATCAGAATAGGGCTTTAAATGCCCCAGAATGTTGGCCAATTCCTTCTAAAGAAAATGGTCTAAGTCAGGGTTATGTGACTCCTTGCTTGTAGACACCTTTAAAGCTTGAAATCACTGTTAAAACAGCTGATCTGAAGAGCTGTCATCCATTTAGAGGAAACATTTGTAACTGAATGTTGACTTCTTGGCTGAGGTCTTGAGACGTTGCTTCATTATTTTCACATGATGATGATTTTTCCCCATGGTAACATCTGCTTTGGGAAGCGCACAAAACCCTCATGCAGCTAAACATGCCCATGACATACAGATGTACTGGAACTATGCCGATTATTAAAAAAAAATGTCTGTTTATCAGACCACAGAACATGTGCCTGAAAGTGTGAGCTTTTTTTACTCTAAATGAAAACTTTACTCTGAATGCTTATGCTTCTGGAAGAGCTGTTTTTTCTTAACTCAGGGTCCCCCCCATCCAATGATGTTTGGGTGCAGCATTAGTGTAGGTGCCCCATCCAGGGAGGCTATCGACTCTTGTCAAAGCCACCCAGGGTTTCCATTCCAGAGCTTAGGACCATTGCTCCATGCTTATCTTCTTCTCTCTCTTCCCATTCTCTGTTTGATTATTTTTCAAGGTTTTTAAACTGTAGCACCATGATCTGGGATTTTATGCATAACAACCACAGTAATGGAAAGCGCTGAGTTTTGTGAAATGTATCTGTATTTTTTCTTGCATCTAGGGCACGGCAATACATTTGGTAATTCTAACTCACCTATAAGACCTGCGAGTTTTAATTGAGTAAATGTCAATAAAGAAATGTTGCACACCGTTCAACCTACACATTTATAGATTTCTTACTAATTACCAACCCTGCAGCTGCTCATTATGCATGTTAGTAATTAGTTTTGAGTAACAACACTGACAAGCATGTCCTCTGGTCTCACCCTGGATCCGAAGGCTTTCTTGGTACTGGATGATAAAGTACTCCTGGTTGTGCTGGAGCTTACGCAGGTCGTTCTCAGTGTCTTGGGTGAGCAGGCGAAGCTCCTCGAAGGCTTGGTTGATCTGCTGGTACTTCTGAGACATGCTGTCCATCATCCCGCCCACTGGAGAGCTTGACTAAACACAACATGGGAAACTCAGAGATGGAGGAATGAGGAAGCCAAACATCTGTGACTGAAAAAGTTTGTTTTTGCACATCGTATGTTAAATCGCTTGCCAGGTGGAAGAAGGGATTTGTTTACTTTGATTATTAACACAAATGGGTGAGCTGTTATTTTAGAGCCCTTAGGGTAGGATGCTGACTTTTCTATGTTGCATTTAGGGCGTTTGATGACGAACTCCACAGTGGCCTACAGAAAATACAGAGGCAACAGTGGAAAAAACGAGATGAGAGAAAAGTCACGTGTACTTTCTGGCTTGCCATGAGCGCACCACGGTGCCTGTTGGCGTGAATTTCATTCCGTCAATTTCACAAAAAGAAGAAAACACGATGTGACTGAAAATCAATTCAGAAAAGGACTTAGCAGGAGTCAGATGTTTTTACGCACTGCTAGTTTTATAACTCGTGGTGCCATGGTGTGAACGGAAAAAGCACTGCTTCATAAGGCAGCGTTACAATGGCAAAATTCAAAAGAGGAGATGCAGCAAAAACATAAATAAAAACTAAACAGACACTAATGCACTATGGAATCACTTTAACACCAGCCATATCAAATCTGCTTTTATTTTTTGGACAAACAGCAGAAAAAGACAGCAGTTATCCAATTACCCAATTTCTGAATTGAGGACCATTATGTCGTTTGTTTACTTAGTAATGTCAGGTCTGGTCCAGGAGGTGGCATGAATAGTTGGTGGAGGTGTGTGTGTGTGTGTATATGCAACACACTTCAAATGCCATCCACATCCAACTTACATTTGTTGCTTCTCTGATGAGCCTCTGCTCTGTGTAGAGGATGTGTTTGATACATCGGACCAGCTCCAGCGGACAGCGGTCATACGTGCTCTGAAAGACAAGGAGAGCATGAGCCATGTTAAGATCCGTTAGCACCCGACGAGCCGAGCAGCCGCTGCTCACAGGGCACACCAATTTAGTAGCATCAAAGAAGCTTGTTAAGTTCTGGAGGGAATGCTGGAGACATGCTAAAATCAATTAACACCTTGAAGCGCAGTGTGGCACACCTCAGTGACGGGAATTACAACTGTTTATTAAACTAGCGAGTAGTCGCTGGGATATTTTAACTACTGGTGAGTAGATTGTTATTAAAAAATAAGTATGATAAACATCTAAACATAAACTGATTAAAATTACTGTATAAAGTGCAGGCATGGTGTCATGGTTAAGAGATCAATACGCAAATCCGTCTTTATTTCCATGCCAGGTTTCAGGCTTGAGCAAATGGTAATCACAGGAACCTTTCAGTGAGCAGGGACTTCGATCATAAATAGCAGTGTTGGTTGGTTACCTTAGAACTCACTTGGTCTGTTCTCTTGTTTTCCTCCATGTGGATACAACCTGTTCTCAAAACACCAAGTGTATTGTGTACTCTTTCTAGGAACTACTTCAAGGAGGGAAACTGAGCGAAACACTTTTGCTTTTTAAACACCTATCCCCTGTTTCATTGTAAGCAACTCAAATATTGTTTTGAAACCTTAGTACTTTGTTGTCTTTTATATTTATTGAACAAAAGCTAGATATCATTTGCATTAATAAAAAAAAATGTACTCCTAAAAAAATTCTATATTATCAATTATTAAATCTCCTTGTGCTTTCATATCACATGAAACACTTTTACTGTGGTGTACAGACGTTGTACCTAATATAGATAATTTCACACAAATATATTGACATTGTAAATAGCAATACTTGTATCTGGTGACTTTAACAAATCTATAGTTTTATCCACTATGGCACAATGAGGAAGGCATTATATCCAGCATTATATATTTTTGTTTTACTCTACATACATACAGTAGTAAGACTACATTAGCAGAGTTTATATGTCTTTATTAAGCATTGTTTAACCTCTCGTGGGGACTTTAAAATTTTTAATACACAGCTCTATACTAAGTTTAACACTTTATTTCCATTTCTTCTTTTACAAATAGCTTCAAAGAAGTTTGACTTACTTCTAAAGTTTGAATGTAATCATTTTAATAGTTCTCTTAGCTTGTATCTCTTAGGGAACGAGCACAAGCTGAGGATTAAATATGAAGTAACTAGTCTAAAAATGTCAACAAATGAATATCGGAACTGAGAGTCAGAGTTTTTAGAAACAGGAAAAAAAAATTCAGCTTCAAGGCTTCATGAAAAACCTGCTTTGTACTTAAGCTTATCCACTGCATGTACATGTGCATAGGAAAGTTTACTGTAGGTTCAACAATATGAAATGAAGGGATAACTCAACAGAAACACAGCAACAACAACAAAATTTACCTTGAGTTGATTAGCGTAGTGACCCAGTTTGATTTTAAGTAGGAAACCATCTTCTCCAACCTGGTGCTCAGCCTTGTTTTGCAGCTCTTGTATCAGACTATCCAGCAGACGTTTAGCTTTGAACTCCTCCTGTGGGTTCTCCAGGTCTATGGCATCCCTAATGAAACACAGAGAGACGCAGATAGAATAAATGTGGAATGCATGTAGTTTGATGACTCTTGATGCAGTGGATACCAACAAAACTCACCAGAGCTGGCTCTCTATCCACTGGGACAGATAATGTCGCACTTCAATGGGGAAGTGCTGGCCATACAGTGATTGCATCTGGTGAAGCGCATCTCCCTGAAGCTGCTGGGCCTGAATCCACACTGCCATCATCAACACCCTGAAGCTGCAAGGGAATCAACTAGTTAGTAAACAGAGTATCGGCCTGATGACGCAAAAAAACTAGCCACATTTGTGCGATTTGAATACAGAGAGAAAGTTAGGAAACTTTAAGTTGACAGTTTGCTGAACTAGCTGTATATATATTAAACCTGCAGTAATAAGCACATAAAGTATGCAATAATGACAGATTTCACATTTACACATTAAAAAAAGCCTATACATTACAACACACCCTAAATGTTTCTGAAACAAAAATTGTACAATGTACATGCAAAACCTTTCAATCAGGTTTTCAAAGCACAGAACTAAGAATAGACTTAGGTTTTAAGCAATATACTCTATGTTTTTAAAATTGGCTTTAAAGGACAAATTATATGTTTAAACTTTTTTTTTTTTTTACTTTTTTGATGGTCTATAAGGTGCTGGCTGAATAGTCTTTGGCCAAGGTCATTATACAGGGGGATTTTAATATTCATGCCGACAATAGACCAAATTGGTTTTGCTCAAAATGTGCATAGACCAACACATTCTCATCACCATACTTTGAATCTTTGGGAGGCATATGGCATTTATTGTGAAGAAATAAGAGAAATTCTTCACAACCCTAGTTGTTCTGACCACTTTTTAGAAACCTTCAAAATGTAATGTAAGTATTCTCCTTCCCAAAAGAATTCATTTGAATTCAGACAAAATAGAACTTATTGTCACTTCCTCTGGAAGGCATTAACTAGCCTCGAAATATAGTGTAAAAAACCTTATTTTTATTATGGGATATTACAGAAAATCTAAATTTATTACACAGGGACCATGCTGAGAAACTAGTCCATGCCATGGACAAGTTCCCCCAATGGACTTCCTGTTAAATCCAGAGTAGAATTTAAAATTCTATGAGCCCTATATAACCTAACTCCATCTTACATCAGGGATCTGATTGTTCCTTTTGTTCATATCTTCGCTCCCAATGAGTGAATATACTATTATTGTCTCCAACATTCTATGAACGTTAAACAATGTTTTATAATTCCGTAAAAGTTTAAAAAACAATCCACTGGACTTGGTTTCCAATGGATTGTTTTTTAAACTTTTACGGAATGTCTATGACCTGGATGACTGATAATCTTCATCAGCAATGTTTTACAATGTTTTATTTAAAAAGCATTTCATTATTTTGTTATCCTTTGAATTTGTTGCTTGTCCTTTATCTCCCCATCTACGACCAAATCTATGAGCTATATTTCAATTGATACCCAGCTTCACATGCTTAATAGAAAAATGTATTCTGTTATAGCTAATAGAATAAAATCCACTTTACACACAAGGCTGTGAACATTGTCACATATCTCATTACAAGGTGCAGCAGGAGTCCTTAAGGATTCAAATTGAGTTTGCTTGTTAAAGAGGCCTGTTGAGCTTGAGGAGGCAGTGTGATGAAAGAAACACAAATTTTAGTTCTTAAAATTCAATAATACAATGTGCTGAAAATACCCAAGTTTTATTATTCAACTAAGATCAATTATACTATTCTATATCTATCAGAAAGCAGGTGCAGATTGAAAGGTGCAGTCTATGAAAACCATGATTGATTTAACTACATTTTTTTTTTAAGAAAAGGTAATTCCATGGCATATATAAACACAGCATAAAATGAGCAAGCAGCAGCAAACATCATTAACACATTTAGTAATGTTCATACTGGACTGATTTTTTATTTATTTTTTCCTTTTTTTTTAAGAAAAATTAAAAGCTTAGATAGCTTGTGAGTTTAGTCTTATCTGCACTGTTATATGTTGCAAATATTTAGTGCTTAAATTGTGTGTTAAATACATAAAAAGCAAAAGATACTTAAAAATTGAAAAAGATTCCACTACTTAGATCCAAATACTTGATACAATTTCTGCCCAGTCCTTGTCAAGCTTTTTAAATCTAGCCAATAAACAATTATGCCATAAACAATTATGCAAAGTTAGCTCATGAGAAAATCAGGATGCAACCAAAGAGAAACCTATTGCAAATAAGGTTAATAATGCAAAACTTCAAATTGCACCACAAGAGAGGTCACTTTAGGATTTTCCAAAGCTTCTTTTGAAATTCAACCTGTGTAGATTATAAGGAATGCTGTGGATCAATCAAGGTCCAAAAACACTAAAGCTTCCTCTTTCTCTCTTCTTTGAAATGTTCTACCATAAGTTGCTGATAATTGATTTAAGCCTTTATTTAATTCTACATGGTGTAGGTCTCCAATGTAAAAGAGGCTAAAGTTATACCAGAGTATAACAAAACTACCTCGATGATCACAGGTCACACATGGTTCTTTAAACTGGTGAAGATTCTTAGTCATCCAGGTCATAGTAATTCCAAAAAGAAAATTAAAAACAATCAACTTTGGATTTGTTGGTAGATTGTTTTTAACTTTCTTTTTTTTGGAATGGTTCTTTAAAGGAGTCATAGAATGCAAAACCGAGTTTACATTGTCATAGATGAATAACAATAGTTCAGTGGGTTAAATGGATGTACAGAGAAGTTCAAACCCCATCGACACCTCCTTTGTCTGCAAATCTCACAATTCTAAACTTCCACCATAAAACGGGCGAATCCAAACGAAGTCTCAATTGACATCAACTCGGGGATGTTGCCGTATTTGGTTCTGGCCTGTACTTTTGTCTTTCCCCGAAACTGACATACAGACCAGCCCACTGGTTCACTGGCCCAAGCGAGGGGGGCGGGTATGAAGTGTCGACTACTGGGCCGTTGACTGGACCGGACTTCAGTGGAGAGCCATGAGCCGCTCGTCCTCAGCCGGAAGAGGGGCGGCAGGCGGGGGGAAGCACGGTGCCGCCTGTGTCCAGGCTACCATCACCAGGTCCGGCTCAGTCGCTCCGTCCCCCACTGGCTCCCTGCCCCTGTCCGCCAGGGTTCCTGGACCAGCCCCGGAGCTGACGGCTCGGTTCCAATGCCCGGTGTGTTTCGACTATGTGCTGCACTGTAGGCGACCAAAATGGACCAAAATTTTGAAATTTCCCCACAGACTATTTTTTATGTATGAAAAGTAGTACATATCTGTGAAAAAGGGGACGTCTGGTCAGCCTACCATATCAACAATTTCAATGTTTCAGTGAGTGTGTGCTTGTTGCTATGATGCGTCTTTACTTAGCAGTTTCGCTCATTGTAAACCAACCAATTAGCGGACAGCTCAGCTAAATATTCATGAGCATACCATAAAAGGAAGAAAAGCTGTTGTTTCATTTTAGGGCTTATAACCAGGCTCATAGAACAGAGAAAATGCTTGAACAGATCTTAAGGATCACCACCAAGTACCCTATATAATCACTCCACAAAACAAAACTCCAAACCATGTCTGGCAGACTGATATAGCTGTAAGCAAAATGAAGCAGACATTTCCTCTGCCTTTATGGCATTAAAGATGTATATCTTAGAGTTGAGGCTTGGAGCCCTTTAGTATTTATTACAAGCTTTACTGTGAAAACCAAAACCTCAGTGGTTGCTGCCATCAAGTCTTTTGCAGTTGGGTTGAGGGTTTTTACCACCTGCCTCCCAGAAATCAGGTGGAGGCAACTGACCGCAGTATTTTTCTACCTCGTTTGGAGGATTTGTCACTGTGACTTTAACTTTAACCTTGTGAAGTGACTTCCAGACGGATCTCTAAGAAAAAAAACAAAGGCCTCTGTTCTTAAGTTTATTAAAATTTTTTTTTAGAGTTTGCTTCATTTCTAACATGCAATTATAGGTATTTGAGTTGTTTCATATAAAGCACACTGTTTGCAGCTAGTTACTGATTGCATCAGTTTGCTATGAGATGCAATTGGGTTTGCTAATGTCTGCAAAAAAGAGACAATTCTAGATAAAAAAAATGAAAATAGAACATAGAGATATAGATGTTATAGATAGATCTAGATATTTTTTGAGGAGATCCACATAAAATTTTTACTATATCCGTAATTTGAATTACAAAACATCCTGATGAGAAACAACTTCCTTAAATCTGTTTTATTTTTCCATCTTCAACAATAACAGCGAGCTATTAGTGTTTCTGTGCAACACTTATTTTTCACTCTGTTTTCACTCTGAACATGCTTAAGGCTTAAATTGTTCTCGAGTTATCCCTAGGTTGAAATGCATTGTGTTGGGTCAATCTCGCTTGTTTCCAGTCAACACACCCACTCACCCTTCTCAAAAGTGGCTCAGTCACTGTCAGTAAAAGGCAGAGAGAAATGAGTATGCGGGAAGTTTGTGGTGTACATTTGTCATGTTTGTGTGCGCATCAGTGTATTTGTAGGTGTTTGTGGTGTCAGTGGTTCTGCCTGACAATGTGTGCATCTTTTGTATACCTGTGCACAAACACTTCACACAAACATACCTACACATAGCCTCTTTACTATAACCCAACAAGCAAACAAAAAAGGAAGTTAAGCCTCCAAACCAATACGATACTGTGTCTCTCACACATCTCTTTCACTTTTGTTTCTCAGCAACTTATTTCCGAAATCCGGACCGCCCATTAAAACACTCTGCGTTAGTTTTGTTTGATTTTCTTCTTCCATAAATGCAGTTTTTTTGATGCAGCAATTAAACAGACATATGTCTAGGTAAACACTTAAAGCCACACAGAATTTAGAGATGCAAACAGTAGACTATCTCCGTTATAAAAGAACAAAACTGTGTTCTGAGCAATGTCCTTCAGCAAAGCAAGTCCCAGGTTTAATTCCAAGGTGTGCATGTTCTCCCCATGCATGGGTTCTCTCTTCCTCACACAGTCTAAAAACTTGACTGATAAGGCTCAGTTAAGCTTGACATTTTGCATGTTAAATGAGACCCACGGACAGCAAGTCTGCAGCTTTTATACTTCATGCTGCTTTTACACTTGTACCTAATATTCTGGCCGGTTCCAGGAGTACAGCACAACACAATACATATAGTAGCAGAAAATACAGCCGTTTTGGTTATCAAAGAGTGAGAATAATTTCCTTCCGAGAGATATCTGTGAAGATTCTCAGTCATCCAGGTCATGGTCAAGCTTGAAATGTTGAGTTCAGTTTAGACAAATGGCGGTGGTGCGTGGAAGGTTTAATGACGTAATTTGATCGCACAGACCTCGTGCCCATATCAAGCATATTAAGCCTTAAGGCTGACTTATACTCAGAAACCACATCATCTGTGTGTGTGTCGCAGTGAATGCAAATGTGCGCCCACCCCTGTCACAGACACCCTGTTGCACCTCTCCAAAATTGTAGGTGACCGCTGACAGTGCCGCAGACAGGAGGCCTCTGATTGGTCAAATCTATATCCGCTCTACACTATGCATAATTCCTGTTTGGTACCTTAGTGGTTTGTTTTGTTTGTATGACCACCATAGCGGAAAACGATTCGTGAATTTGGACCAGTTAGAAGAGCGAGGAGCGTGAGAACGCTGGGACCCCTTTCCACTTGGATCCCCGCTCTTTTTTGCCCTCAAGTCCCTCCGTTGTCGAATGAACTTGCTAGTTCGTGATTGTCCCTCTTGCGTCGTGGAGTGGAATAACATAGCGCAGACCAAGCTTTAATATTGGGCATAAATCAAAAATAGCTGCAACAAGCTCCAGTGATGGTAGTACCGGCGTTGAAAGTAACGGCGTTACTAACACCGCTACCTTTTTTTAGTAACAAGTAATCAAAATGATTACTCTTACTGTAACTATAACACAGTTACAATTGCCGACACCCCGTTACTGCACGTTACTCAGGTCGCACAATTAACCTTTTTTCATTATAGGACTCGTGCGCGCGTCATGAGAGAGGGGAGGGTGGAGAGTGAGGATGACTCCAGCGGCAAAACAGCGTTTTCCAGATGGAAATACTGGTGTTACGTCGAGCTGCGTTTCCCCATCAGATACGGTTTCCCCTGCATCTCCGCACAGCACGGCGGCACGATTCACCGCGCAAGCGACAGGAAACGCGCATGTTCGCTAAAGGCGCGTAACAGCCGCCCTGTGCCCACGCCACAGGGGAACTACGGAGAGCGTGAACGATCATTAGCCTATATGGAGAAAGGGAGAAATATGGATGGATGGATGGATGGATGGATGGATGGATGGATGGATGGATGGATGGATGGATGGATGGATGGATGGATG
>NW_015150805.1:173283-175100 GCF_000732505.1 Cyprinodon variegatus
ACTAGTTACTTTTATTGTGGAGTAACACTAAACTGCCCTTAGTTTTGGGGGAGTGCTGGCCTAGTGGGGTAGAGTAGTGTGCTTGTGCTCTGAAAAGGTTGCAAATACCCGTTTCAAACCCCACTGCCTCCATTCTAGGTTCCTGAGTAAGACACACTGTCCCCAAAGGGATTGATTATATGCAGAGGTTAATTTCTCCATTGTGAGATCAATAAAGTAAAATTATTATTATTATAATCAAAATGGTTGTATCTCTCCATGTCCTGGGCCCCTCCCCCTGTGAACATGACAGATAAGCTGCAAAAGTTAAACATGTAAAAAAAACAAAAAAAAACTAGGGGAGACGACGAACAGTACAGTAAAGGTGTTTGTGGTGTCAGTGGTTCTGCCTGACAATGTGTGCATCTTTTGTATACCTGTGCACAAAAACTTCACACAAACATACCTACACATATCCTTTTTACTATAACCCGACAAGCAAACAAAGAAGGAAGTTAAGCCTCCCAACCAATACGATACTGTGTCTCACACATCTCTTTCACTTTTGTTTCTCAGCAGCTCATTTCCAAAATCCTGACCTCCCATTTATTCACTCTGCGTTAGTTTTGTTTGATTTTCTTCTTCTTTACATGCAGTTCATTTAAGAACAAACAAAGTTCAACAATTAAGAGCATGGGTTTGATAAAAACCTACACATGGTTACTAATCATGTATGAAAAAAGCTGCTTTGCTGCAGATGACAGAACAACTTAATTTCATAAGGAGCTTCTCATGACCATGACTTCAACACATGACTTTCTGTCAAATGGGTTATTAGCCAGTTGGAAAATAAATTAATCTACTTCTATCAACCCTTTCTTTATCTCATATGACCTCCTAGAAAGCTGATTTATGGAATCCATGTCGGAGTTCAGCCCCAAACGGTGGCTGGTTCTGTTATGTACCCATTCATTTCTAGCACAGCCAATTCAAAGCATCCCCCACAACTACTAGTAGCACTGGTGAAGATGTGCACAGAGGTCTTTAATTGTTATGAAGATCTGATGTCCCCAAGATGCCAGAGCTTGCTTAAGTGCTTTATTTTAATTTTTTTTTTGCAAACAAAGGTAAATATTGCTCCTCCGCATTGCCTGATTTATCACCGTTTCATTCCTAAAACTCTTAATTAATGCTGAAGACATGCAACTTTCTTTAGATTTTCATGGAAACTATTAGCACTAAAAAATGCATTATTAATTAATTTACTTTAATGAATAATTATATAAATCGTTATCTCTGAAAGCCTTCCATTCCTAATTCTTTCCTCCAATATTATGCTATTGTGACAAATTTACATCAAGTATTTTAACATGTTTCCATCTTGGAGGTCAGTGGCACATCTCAGATGCTAACTCTGGTGTTGCGTTTACTTTTGCATTTAAAACACCTAAATATGGCCATAACAATAAAAAATACTTAAGATAAGCTTTTCTTTCAAAGTAGAGATGACTGTGTTGGTAATATAATCACGATTTTAATAAGATCCCCTCTTGATGTGTTTTTAAATAAAATATGTCACTTCCATGGTAGGGGTTGGTCACTGATTCTTCATACTAAATCAGTTAAGTGAAAATAATACCATAAATAGAACCTGTCTGACACCACAGGGTGGGAAAAAAGTTCACAAAAAGCATCACATTATTCCCTGATCTAGAGAATTTTAAGAACAGTTGAGAAACAATTTAATTGCCAAATAACAGAAAAGATTATCTTAGCTATGTCTTAGAACTTGGGCCTCTAATTAACCACAATTAATAATTGATTGATTTATGGATTGA
>NW_015150805.1:176025-199005 GCF_000732505.1 Cyprinodon variegatus
ATCGGACATTTTAAACGATTGCTCAAAGGTTTGGAAATGAGATCTATGGTTTGTAACTGTTTTATAAATTTCTAATTATAGATAGATGTAATTGTAAACTGTAATGTAAATTGTAATGTAATCTTTTGCCACTGTCTTGGCCAGGACTCCCTTGAAAAAGAGATTGTTAATCTCAATGGGACTTTTCCTGGTTAAATAAAGGAATAAAAAAAAAAGTAGTACAGGTAAGGAAAAACAGAAAAAAAGGAGAAAAGAATAAAGAAAGAATAGATAAAAGGGAGAAAACGAAGAGATGTAAAAAGAACAGTACAACCAACGGATATATTATAAGACATAGAATAAAGTAACACCTTGATACTATCGCTGAAGTATAAAAAGTATTATTTAATCTGACATGTGTACCATTTTTTTTTTTCAGTGGTGATCCTTCTACCAAATGAAGCCATAGATGAATTAATATTTCATCCAAGATATCCTAAAAGGGCCCCTCTCCCCAGAAAAGAAGATTTTCTGAATGGCAATGTCAAATTCTATATATAAATTTCATGAAGATGCTCGGAAACAGGTTGATTCACTTAAAAATCCTCTTTTTTTAAAGAAAAGCAAGTCCAAGTTTCTCTACACTGATATAAAAGGCTGACGGTCTTGAAATCACTAACTAGAAAACAAAAAAAAAGCAACACAGAGCTGCTGCTCTATACGATCATGTTTTAGTCTTCAAAATGTTTAAATAAATGAAAACCCAGTAAAACATATTCGCACTTGGTGTGCAACACTGACATTTTATCTGCAAGGGAATCAGCAATAAGCATCAGCACATGAGCTATCAGCTGATTGGAGGATGAACCCAACAGGAAGAGCATAAAACCTTTCAACCAGCTCTTTCTGTGACACCCACTGCGCGTAGCTTTGTTTCTGCACCATCCTTGCATCACACACTCATGCCCACAAAGAACTGCTGGGAGTTGAAGACAGAAACTTTTTTGTACTGCTTTACACACGTCTGACACTTTAACTGCTATCAAACGTCTAGGTGGAATACACCGTTCACCATAAATACTTCCATTCTAATATCTAACTGGATATATGCCATCTTTCCCAGCCACTGTTTCCAAATACCCTGAATGATTTCGAGCCAACTAACATCTCTATCTTTTGCTTTTCACACTCTGTGCATGATAACTTCTGCAATATGGCATGGATGAAAAGAAAAAAAGCTTACCTTCAGGTCTGTGCTACCATGTAACAGCAGGAAACTCTAAAGTGGAGTGCCACCAACCTGAGACAGACAGAAAGTGAGAGAGCAAGAAAGAAAGAACGAGAGACAGAAAGACAGACGAGATAGAGAGACCAAATGGAGGAAGTGAGTCAACCTTGGGTGCTTCTGAGGAAGCTGTCTATTTCTCACAGGGAAGAAAGCCTTAACAAAAGGCCTGGGGAGGTTAAGAAAAGGGTGAAAGGGAAAGTCCAGTGAATGGACTCTTTCATTTCAGATCTTCACAATGAGCTGAAATGATTTATGAAATGAACAAAATCCCTCCAAAGACTGCGGTTTCTACTCGAAAATTCATTGAGACCATATTATGTGTGAATTTAGTAGATGCAGCAATTAAACAGACATTTGTGGGTAAACAACTAAAGCCGCAAAAATGTCAGAAATGGGGACTGTAGATTATCTCAATTTTAAAAGAACAGAACTGTGTTGTTAGCAATGACCTTACAGCAAGAAAGTCCCGGGTTCTATTCCCTGGCTGTGCATGTTCTCTCTATGCATGGGATCTCACTTCCTCCCACAGTCCAAAAACATGACTAGCAAGGCTCAGTTAAGCCTGACGCACCTATATGTTGCTAGGTTAATGAGACCCACAGACACCAAGTCTGCAGCTTTTATACTTCATGCGGCTTTTATACTTGTACCTAATATTCTGGCCGGTCCAGAGGGAGCTAAACATGGAAGCATATGCAGCTATCCAACAATGTCCAGAGTGCACCCTGCCTTGCGCCCATAAACCTGTGCCTGTCTACCTGACAGATAAGCAGCAAAAGATGGATTCATTTACTTTGGAGGTTGGCATATCACGAAAACGCTTGTTCCAAGACATATGAACTACAGAAAACAGCAGTCAAAAAAATAGAGTGAACTGTACTGTAATGGGAATACCCACATCACAACAAAAGAAATAATGTGGGGTTACCAAAATGGCATACTCAGATTAAATCAAACTAAGTGTGCAACATAGTCAGGTGACTAGAAACCCACAGAATACGCATCTCTAACTGTGCTTGAGTGAAAGAACAACTGATTGTTCAAAGGAAAATATATTAGCATGAAACTGTGCAAATAACATCGTGGATGTAAAAGCAATTATTAATTGGGAGCAAAAAAATCTCAAAGGATCAAGGATCAGTGCTCCTATGTGCATTTAGGATGCAAATGTATTTGACTTAATGAGGTCTCTAGTCCTGCAACACGTTCCTGCATTTGGTATGAACTATTGTCCAACAGTGATGCTATTTTTGCTACGGTCACATTTTTATTGCTTTGGTTTACATAGGTTTGATCATTTTAAAGAACTTAAGGTGTGAAAGCTAAACACAGAAGGGGCAAAGTGGAAGGAAAAATTAAAAGGGCAAACAAAGTTGACGGCAACAAAAAACAATCTGTAGAAGACAAAGCTAATGGAAGGGCAACCGTTCTGTTGAACCATTACATCTGTGTACATAATGATTGGGAAAAAAATTATATTTTCTAATTAAGAGTTTTTTGTTTTTTTTGGTCCAAGTATGCTGAGAAAAATAATAAAACTTTTTTGTTGAAAAGCTCAAGGATATTTAAATCACAGAATCTTAATTAAAATATCAATCAAAGCCTTAATTTTCTCTTTAGAAATGTTTTGCCAGAACTAAAGGCCTTGATAAAATGATTAGATTTGTTTGCTCTAAAAGCCTGTCTGTGCTCGCTTGTAAGCTGAATCCAAACGTGTACTGTGGCAAAGCCGTAACAATTTAAAGGAGCTAATTCACGAAAGTTACAACCAGGCAGCGCATTGAGACTCTTATTGTGAAAGACAAAAAATGATTAGACTTTGAAAGTTTGGCCTGTTCCAACTCAGGCAGCTCTCATTCCTTCCTGGGCTCTAAAGAGACCCAACATCAGGATACCACATGCTGACAGAAAACTTTAGGAAAATACATGGTCATCCTTGTTCCTCTTTTTTTGACTGCTGGATACTTTGCTCCATATTTGAGGAAATTCTGTTAATCTGAAGACAGCTCTTCCAATAACATGTAAATAATGCTTTAAATGTGGTTTGTTTTAAATTAGATTTATAAAATAGATATCTCCAGACTTTGTAAAGGGATTTTTTTTAATATAGTCTAAAGGGCTCATAGAATGATTATATAGGGTATTTGGTGCTGGTCCTTAAGGTCTCTGAATAGGGTTTGTAACATTGGTTGGGCTGAAAATGGCCTATTTGGTGTTCTATGAGCCCTAATGCAAGCCTGGTTAAAAGCCTCAGAATGAAACGACAAGTTTACTTCCTTTTGTGGTATGCTCATGATTATTTAGATGAGCTTTGTGCTGATTGGTTGGTCTAAAACAAGCAAAGCTGCTGAGTAAAGACGCATCATAGCAACAAGCACTCACTCACTGAAACATCAAATTGTTGATATGGTAGTGTGACCAGACGTCCTCCTTTTCATGGACATGTCCTACTTTTAAAAAATGTCCAGGGGGAATTTCAAAATCTTCCGGGATTTTGGTCGACTACAGTGCAGCATCTAGTCGAAACAGGGAGCCAGCGGGGGACGGAGCGACCATCACTCGGTCAGGTTCTGTGACGGTAGTTCGGGATCGGTCGCTCCCCCACTGGGGCCTGGTCCGGTCCAGGCAGCGCCTGTCCTCCTTTTCAGAAACCCAAATCTGGTCACCATAGATATACTAGCATTGCTATCGACCGCTTAGCGACGGAATCATACTTACAGCTTGCAGTTGTGATGGCCTTAGGGTCGGAACAGCCCCTTGTTTCAGTAATTGAAGTTTAGCAAATCTTGCTTTGAACTGTCCAAGATTTTGAAAGCTGTCTTCGGTAAAATGCTTAGAGCAGCTGAGCTTCAAACTTTGCAGGGATCAAAAATAATCCGTGCCTGTTGAGTCTTCGGATCCTTGGAAAGACTGAGAAAACTTTTCTCTTTCTCCGTGCAGCCTGGAACACTGCATTAACACCCGTGGTTCTGCCTCATTTTCAATAGAGAACTGCCTGCTTTGTTATTCTTGTAGAAGTAAACCCAACAGTAGGTTAAACAGCTAAACAGGTGTCTTACATCTACCTCTATTCATTTTCCTTGGCTGTGAACCAGTGGGCTGGTCAGTAAGTCAATTTCGGGGTGTAACAAAAGTAGGCCAGAACCAAATAAGGAAACATCCCCGAATTGACGTCAATTTGGTGCTTCATTTGAATTCACCCGTTTTATGGTACAGGTTTATAATTGTGAGATTTACAGAGAAAGGAGGTGTCGATGGGGTTTGAACTTCTCTGTACGTCCTTTTCACCCACTTAACTATCGTTATTCATCTATGACAATGTAAACTCGGTTTTGCATTCTATGACCCTTTTAAATCATTACCTCATTGGTATTACAGGTTTGAGAAAAGGTGTTTGCTTCCTGATAGATTCCTTCTGTTTTTGCTTTTTGTTCCACATTAGCTGTGTTTCGATCCAATTATCAAGCAGATTTTATGGGGTATTTAAAAAAAAAAAAAAAAGAAATAAAATGCAAATTAAACATGTTTTGTTCTATTGGAGTAGATTTACCAGGCGAAAAGGTAATGACATCATATGTTTAGGTAATCCTTGACTGTAATAAACAGGGAGTAGATTTAGCAATCTAGAACCACAGATCAGTAAAGTATTAAGATTTTAATCAATGTGTTGTAATCATGCACTTTATCATGGCAGCTCATATTAGCGACTGTACATCGCTGAGAGTGCAAAAAGCCGATCAGTCATCATTCGCTACATCAGAACCTATTAGATAAATCTGTTTCCATCCTTTTTTTTTTTTTTAGCACATTCACTCTTTTAGATGAAAAATAGAGCATAAAAACTATTAAGTGAAAATGTTTCAAGCTCTTCTTTGAGAAGAACTTGAAACATAGATATGAGATAATTTAATTCAGAATGCATATCAGAAAAACATTGATAATAACACGTCTACTTAAATCTTTCAGATTATCAGGCAAATTACAATATCAGAAAAGGATCATCTGAGTAAATACCAAACCCAGTTCTCAAATGATATATATATATATAAAAAAAATTGCTCCCAAGTCCCAAAAACAGCCCCCCCCCCCCCTGGCAGCAACAACTACATTCATGAATTTGTTTTGCAGAATTATTTATTTTCAGCCACACTGGAGGATTTTTGAGCCTGAACGTCTTTTTTAAGGTCATATCTCTGACTAAGCCAAACCAAAACCCTTATTTTGGTTTTCCTTGAACCATTCAGAGGCAGCTTAAGTTCACGGTGTGATAGCTGGACATCCGCCTTCAGGAAGATTAGCTTAATTTATTGATCTCTCCCTCGAGGCGGGCCACCCAGCTCCTGTAGTAGCAAAGCTGTCTGAGAACAATTCCCATACCATCAACAATCAAACACCATAATGTTTGTTGATGTGATACTCTTTTTGTTTTTCTTTTTGGCACATAGAAGGTAGGCTTTTCTGTTCTTTTTGGCCAGCAGTGTTTTTGGCTTTGGAGCTCTCCAAGACATGAAATGTATTCCTCGTCTCAAGGTTTATGTTCATCCATAAACACTGACTTTAACTGAGCCAACTCAGGCCTTCAGTCCTTTTAGCACCTACTAGAAAAGTTATTAAAAGTGCTCTAGGATTAATCTGGGTGAGTTGGCAATTCCTGGCAAAGATTCACCACTAGTCCAATTTTTTTATTTTGTATTTTTTGTGGATAACGGGTGTTGCTTTGCTTCACTGGAGTCACAAAACCTTTGACATATATCTTATCCTCTCTGAGGTTAATAGATGTCACAAACTTGGATATTATTTTTCATTAGTTTTGTTTTTTTCAGAATCAGAATCAGAAATACTTTAATGATCCCAGAGGGAAATTACTTTTGTTACACGCTCCAGTTACAGTTGTATATAATATATACACGCATCCAACTATACAATATAATAAAGATAAAAAAATAAGAATAAAAACCAGATAAAATATATACACATATAGCTCTTCTGTATATTTATCTGTACGAATATCTATGCATATGTAAAAACTAAATCCAAATAAAGTGAAAATCCAAGTAAAGTGATAAAGTGATTTTTTACATGATAGTCTGTTTAATTGTTTAAGATATTTTAGCCTACTTCGTGCTGGTAGAAAGGCCGAATTCATTGGATTAATCGTGATTAATTGATTATTTAGATAATCGCCAACTAATCTAGCAGTCGATTAAATGTTAACTGGAGTATAGAGACTCTAAAACAAGCCTTTAGCTGACAGAGCTACCCATATAAAGCAGTAACTTAATCAAAATTTTAAAAATATATAAACATTTTAAATTTAAGAAAAAAAAAAAATGTTTTCTTCAGTCCATATGCTCTATCCAGAACTCCTGAAGTGGAAACATTTTAGTTTCTCAGAGTTTAATTTCATAAAAAAAAACTTTTAGAAACTTTTGCTATCAGGTTATCAATCGATTCATTGAAAAAATTATAGATAGATTAATCGATTTACAAAATATGATTCATTGCAGCCCTAGTTGGTAGACAAAGAAATATGACCTGGGTATGAATTTCCAAAAAGTGTAGATAATCACAGTTAGTACATGATTTACCAACAGAGATCATAGATGGTTGAATTTATAATACCATTTTATGTAAATCAGGTAACAATTACAAACAATTATGAATTGCATTAGCATACATTTATCTTTTAATCCCGTACCTTGAGTAATAACACAATAATTTGAGTAGACTAATAAAATAAAACAGGTAAAAGCATATTTCTCCCAGGTCATAGCACTCAGTTATTTCTACAGCAGTACCAAAAAAAAAAAAACAGCTGCAAGGAGGTTTACTGAGGCAGTAAAAGCAATTAGCAACTCTGCAGTTGATGATCCCTAATGTGTTCCTCTTCCCGCAACCAAATCTACAAAGAACAATTAGTTCGCTCTGTAAGACGTTTTGTGGTAAATGAGCAAAATAAACTCCCGATATTCCAACGAAGTTACTAACAGAACAAATGGTTCACTTTGCAATCCCACTGTCTCAGAGGGTTAGAAGATGGGAAATGAATATGTCAGATATGAAGACAAAAGCCCCGGTTTAAGTATGCCATTAGTGATAATTTTCCCATTCAGTTTTCAAGTCAAAGACCTGCTGCAGGCTTATGATTGCACGGTTATTTAATATTTTACATGATTGTAAAACAGGGATAATGTGCCATGGTATTATGCACTGGCTTTAAAATTACTCTGATGGCGGGTCACGGCTCATTTTTCAATAAGGCAATAGATGTAGAAAATCAGTATTTGTCAGAGGCAAACAAGGAAAAGTTTAAAACATGCGTGCACATACGATAACCTCCCCTTTTACTTTGGCTAAACCATCAAAGATCCTCAGCAGTTAATCTCTTTTATCCTTCACAATCTTTCTTTTGTAAAAGAATGAGGATGACCTTGGCTGCTACTTCAAACACTGAGGCATTTTTCTAGATGTCTAGTATGAATTACCTGCATACAACTCTGCCAACACTTTCATTTTTTCTACCTTATTTCTTGCCTCTTTCATCAACAGTATATACTGCTGTACTATTCATTACCCTCATAACACCAGAAACTCCATCCGTTTCTTCTTGTGAAATGACAAATTAATCATAGTTGATATTTGTTTTCCTCCTCATTGTCTTGTACAAAGTGTTTTCTGGACTGCAAGTTAAAGCCAATGTTCTTCATTCCATCCACACAGCACTGGCAACGATGCAAGCAACAACTCATTTGAATTTTCCTGGAGCCAATGCACAAAACCTTGGCATATTTATGAGCAGGGGAAGCGCTGGATGACAAAGTAAGAGAGTTGTGTCCCAACTTGCATTACGCAAGAGTGAAAAAACAAACTAATCTTAACTCTGTCCTCAAGCAGCTGCAAAAGCCTTTAACACTGATTCAAAGCAACACAAAAACAAATATATGCTTACTGGATTCTGACTTCTTGTGATTACCAAAGTTTCCCAAAATCAGGTGACCTTTGCAGATAAGCTAGCCTTCAAGTGTGAATCATTGGAGACTGAGAAAGAGATATAACATCAGTAAAAAGGTCAAATACCAAAAAGAGGCATGCTTTTAATAAATCTGACAGCTGATAGCTTTGTTAAACAGCTTCCCCAACAAGAAACAGTCAACATATAGAAATGACGGAAATCTTAAAAGGTGTGAACATCCCGTCAGTTTGTCAGACTTTTGATCTACAAACTGGAAAATAAATCATTTCAAATCATTCTTCAGCTTATGCTTGATGATTTAGCCAGCGTTTGCCTGACGTACGAAAAATCAGGCACTGCCTACTGTATAATTGCGTATTGGCAGCGTTTTGGTATAAAAGGGGGTTCACAGAAGGAAACTGTCTTTACTCCTCCAGACTTCATCCCCATCATAGGGTGAGCGAGACGGTGAGTGTGATGGATTCTCCCTGCGTTTACGGCCACGGCCAGGACCAACAAACATCCTAGCAGACATGCCGCTGAAACAGCTGTGACTGCAGACCTTCTTTCTTTCTTTTTTCTTTTTATTTATTTATTTTTTTGCATTTGGTAAACAGCAGCAAGGTTAATATCACGATCAAAGAAATCTTTTTATGCAGGCAGAGTAAGGTTGTCGTTGGACATACGCTCTGGACTATTTATGAATACATAAATAGTCCAGCTTATGCCAACGTTATAGTCTATAGAAGATTCTGGGACATCAGGCATGCTGGCTAAATGGTGAAGGTCTAACACGGTCTTAAGGTGCAACAGCCAGGTTGTTGCATGCATACCTTCTGACACATACACTCTTTGGTTTATATTAAATATATTAGTGCTTAATTCAAATATGAGCTCTTGTCAAGGTGGGGGTGGAGGTTTTAAAGGACCCAAATGCAGACACAAAAGCTTCAGGTGGTTACTTGAAGGTTTAATAACAAAAGTTCAACAGAAGCAAAAATCCAAAAATATAAATCCATAAAAATGCAAAAATGCTGAAAACCAGGAATACTCGCAACAAGAAGGGGACAAAGTAAAGATGACAAACCAGCAAAGAGTGATTGAACAGATGGGAGAGAGAAACAAAGACCAGGCTAATGAGCAGATTGGGAGCAGGTGTGAACAGAGGCAAGAAGAGAGCAAGGGAAAAGGAGACTGACACAAGAGGGCAAACAGGAAATATCAAATACAATCAAAAATCACTAGAACACAAGAATGAAAAATAAGCCCAGTGAAAACTCAGAGATAAAAAACTATAAACATGACAGCTTTATCAAAGATTCAACAGAGTTTAGCGGTTGCAGCAGAACTTGCCTGCTAAATTTAGCTAAAGCCATAATTTGCAAAAGGGTAAAGAATTACAAAAGCTAGACTTTGGTATAAAAAAAGAAAATTTTGGAGAGAAGTATGTTTAAAAGAGATACTGCATTTTTTGTGCAACAACACACCTTGAAAACAGACCCAAGTAGCTGGAGAAAATACAGGACAGCAGTAACTCTGCCAAAACTAAATATCTTTGCTAAACCGATAAAAAGACAAGACTAAAACGGGTCAATAAAGCTGTTGAGAAGGGGCCAACGACCTTTGAGGAGCAGCAGGGATCTTCGGGGCGCAACTTCAAAAGATACATTAATTTAAGAACATCACTCTAGACAGCCAAAAGGGCACCATTCCTACTGCAAAACACTGGCAATAAAAAATAATGATTTGAGGGTTGTTGTTTTTCTTTTTTTTGTCATACTTAAACTAGTGATTTGTGAGTAGGTCCAAATACCAGTCATTTTATATCCTTCACCCTCACATGTCTGGCTGAAAATAAATATGGTTTTAATTTTTAGGAACCAAAGTCAGTCCAAGCATACACCCACATAAACAATAAAAAGCCATCTTTGGAAAAGATAAACTAGTTTTTAGGGCCAAGCAAAACTCAAGAACTAAATGTTACAGAAAACTCTGATATCATCTGATACAGACTTGTATTCATCACAAAGATATTCATGTTTTGAGACACAAATAAATTAAACAAAGTAGTTAAAATGTATGCACCCTCATAGATGTATATTATTGCAGTCATTTTTATTTCTATGAATATAATTTCTCTAATAAATAATTTTTTTTTTACTTAACGGGCATGTGTCACATTAAAAATAGAAAATAAGTTGTTAAATGTTTAATTGCAGCCTCATTTTTAATACATCTCAAAAACCCAGACTCATAACAGAGCAAGTGTGCACTTTGGAGAACCACTGTAAATGGTATAAAGTAATCTGTTTGTCGTTCTGTAAGAAATTTGCTGTAAACATCAGGCTCCTCCCTTGCTCTGTTTAAATTCACCCATGTTCTTCCGTGCAAGTAATCACAACTACCCAGTCAGGAAACATGAACAACTGTCCTTGAATGATCATCTTTGTCTAAGCTGTCCTTTTTTTAAGCTTCCCACAATGAGAGCAGAGGATTAACAGCATGTAACACGTGTATTTTAAAGCCTAGCCGACAGGTTTTGGGGTCACAGAATTTCTTAGTGCTTTCATTTACCTGACTTTGATTTTAAAAAAAACAACCAAACTCATGTCACCCACTCTTTCCTCTGAGGAAATCTGCCATTCATAAGTGCAAGCACTTCCTGTTAGGAAACTGAAGTGCCACCCACCCATTCAAAG
This sequence comes from Cyprinodon variegatus, assembly GCF_000732505.1. Classification (NCBI taxonomy): domain Eukaryota; kingdom Metazoa; phylum Chordata; class Actinopteri; order Cyprinodontiformes; family Cyprinodontidae; genus Cyprinodon; species Cyprinodon variegatus. The sequence goes on from NW_015150805.1 coordinate 186,944, forward strand.
CCGTCGTGCCATGTGTAGAATAAAACAGGATGATACATTAAGCCACAAGTAGATTTCAGTTGTTTGGATTATTAACACAACTATAAACACAAAGCTCACCAAGGCCTTTTAAAGGAATGGGTTTTTACAAACTGACAAGGCAAACATGCAGAGTTTGAGTGTTTCCAAGCTGCCATTCCATTAAGGCTTTTTAAATGTGACATTAATAACGTAGAAAGTGTCAGGCAGTTAAATAAATGGCATTAAAGTACTGCAACACTACTCAAGGTTCCTTTATGAGGCTCCTTACATGTTTCATATGTACTCTATTCACTGCAAAAACGATCTATAAATAAGTAGAAATGTCTTAAATTAAGCGTATTTACCCTTAATCTTAGCAGGTAAATAAGATGATCTGTCAATGGAACGAGTATTTTTACTCTTTAAATAAGATACTTAGATAATATTTGCTTGAAATAAGAAAACGCAATTGTTTTTTTCTTATTTTAAATGGAAATTGTCTTGTTGCATTGGCAAAGTGTCTCACTTACCTGCTCAATTCTAAACATTTTTTTTACTTATTTTCAAAAAAAAATACTTATTTAGATTTTGATATTTTGCATGATTAACAATTGTCATTAATGTAGGACTGAACTGTAAATATAACTCAGCGTCACAGCTTCATTACCTCATGCTCCATTATTTCCTTAGTCCCTCCTGCAGAGCACTAAACACAAGACTCACAGTAAAGATATCACTAATGAGGTGATGCTGAGGAGAATCAGGCAATAGGTTTAACAATTTGATTTCTGCCAAACCACATAGTTTTAGTTTGTAGGGGGTTTGTGTGTCTGTTTTTTTTTTTTTCAGTTCTGTTTTCACCTCTTCATGATGTAATTCCTGATAGTCGTCAGTTGGTTATATGATACCTGTCTGACAGCATCCCTTTATCCTCAATTATTCATTTTGGTTGGAGAGTCAGATCCGGATGTTTCATCTAAAGAAGGATTACGACTGTCTTGCTCATCCAAGATGCAAGATAGGGTGTTGAATATTAGCCTGATCCAAGCCTTCAAATCTTCTTCCTTAGTGTATCTTAAAATTACTGACATTATATGGGCCAGTGTGGGACACAATGCATGATTGTAATCAACTAATTATTTTTAGATTCACTTTAGAAGCATATTGCATAGCATTTCATAACCCTGATATACAAATATATTTTTACTTACCGTAATATATTCTTACTTATTTATACTTAAATTACATTTACACCTTGCTATATTATAGTTCGTTCTTGATTCAGGAAGATGACAGCCAAGAGACAAAGCATATAAAGTGATGCCTGTTTAAAAATTGGGACAATCTAAGCTAGATCCATGCAATAACTTTTTTATACTGCTGTATATTAATAGATGTGCTGTTGACCTTTCTTAAGTTTCACTTCACCAGTTATACTCATTGTTAAAGGATGTGGAAAGCTTGAGTTGTTAACCTGTAAAAGGTGCTTTAAAGAATTGATCTACAGAGGGATCCTGGGCTAATCTTCTGCAAATACCTTAAGATTTCAACAATTTAATAAAAGCAATATCATCTTTAGAACCAGCAACAGGGAAATCCTTCCAGCTGGCTAAAATGTATAAAATAAAGCAAAACTAGAAGCTTGAATTATCATAGCAGACAGAACATTACAGTAGATGCAAGCAGTCCCTTCTAAGCGCACTAATGTGAAACACAGTAAGATTGTGAATTCAAATTGGTTCGTACAAATTTATCTTGTTAAGTTTTCTGATCATTTGATTTATTGTAGATAGTGTTTAAGATATTTGGTCACAAAGAACCACAGTTAATCTAGAATAGACTGTTCTATAAAGCGTCCTATGATCGGCCATCAACCTTTCAGGAGTCTACTGGTAAGAAACATTTCACTTCAACGGTCATTGCCTGATTACAAAGAAAAATGAATCATGACAAGTTCATTGAATTTCCAGCTATTTTAAATAAAAGATGCTTTTTTTGGTTTCTTCAGAAAGATATGTTTATATTTGCATTTTTCTCTCGCTATCTGGACTGATCATTATCTGAGGTTTGCAATTATCACAAGGCAGAAATGAACTGTTTGTATGAAAAAGTAGAGATTTTGAAGTTCCAAATTATGAAAAGGAATAGAAAATAACCGTCAAGTTCAGTTAAGTATTGGAAAGTTGGAGATTTCTCACCAACTCCTGTGGGCTTAAAGTGGTAGAAGCTGGTTTCTCCTTCTTTTGTAATAACAACTGAAACATGGTTAAGCTGGGTATGAAACAATTCCTAGAACCTGGCAACCCAATAGTTTCCAACTATTTTAAATAGAAGCTGCTTGTGTAGTTTCTGATCTTGGTGCGTGTAGTATACTGTGCGTAAACTGGAGTCAAAGCTGTGGAATTCAGGGAGCCAAAGATGACCTAAATGGGACTTTTCTGCTACACTGATTTAATTTTTTAAAGCCAGAGGTATCACATGACCTATGGTTTTGTGGCCAACATATCTCAAAAGTAGAGTCATAGTCAAAGTCAGATGAAATGGAGAGAATCCAGAATTTTTTTTCAAAATAAAATACCATTCAAACTCAGAAAATAGATCAGTGTGAGATAATGGGAATTATTTTTTCTTTTTGTGCAGCCTGATACCAAATGAAAGGTGGACTTTTGCCATTCTGTCACAGTTAAAATAATTCAGTAACCCATCCATCCATTTTCCAACACACGTTATCCCAGCTGAGGTCGTGAGTGGTGCTGGTGTCTATCTCCAGCTGTCTATGGACGAGAGGCAAGGTACACCGTGAACAGGTCGGCAGTATATTGTAGAGACAAACAGGACAAATAAACATTCACACACACTCAAAACTAAGAAGAATCCATAGAAGCCAATTAACCTAACAGTCTTGTTTTTGTACTGTGGGAGGAAGCCGGAGTACCCAGAGAGAACCCACGCATGCTCAGGGAGAACATGCAAACTCCGAGCAGAAAGACCCCGGGCCGGGAAAAGAGACCAGAACCTTCTTGCTGCAAGGCTCTTTGTTTCTTCTAGAGTTAATCATCTCCTTCTAGGGGCTGTCCATTTCAATAGAGTCGTGTCTATAATCACTATTACCGGTAACACTATATTGTGTTCAATCACTAATGTTCTTCAATAAACCACGAGACCTTCACATAACATCTGGATTTATAAAAAAGATTAAACTATACACTGGTCAAATCTGTTTATTAAATAGTTGACTTTCAAAATCATTTGTTCGCACTGTTTTTAATTAGAGGTGTCAAAATAAAAGGGGGGTAAAGTCAGATAATTCGCTTTCCATCTAATCTAATCTATAAAATGCACTGATTGCGATGGTAATTTAACAAAAATGTGTTATAGGTTGATGTGGAATCAATGCTTTTGCGTCCTCACTTGCTATTGATTCTGCAGGTTTTTTTGTTTGTTTTTTTTTTAGACAGAGGCCAATTAATTTCTTACAAAGCTGTGAAACCTGGGAGAACATGCAAACTCCGAGCAGAAAGACCCCGGGCCTGGAAGTGAAGCTGGAACCTTCTTGCTGTGCTGCATATTGCGGCACTGAGCAGTCCCTAATTCTGTAACAGTGGCTTAGATTTATGTTATACAGAACCTGTAGGAACGTTGGTTCTAATTAGTTTTTTAAAAATAACAAAAAAATGTGTGATAACCTGCTTTAGCTGGCCATCAAACTACATATAAGGAGCTTTCAAATGTAACGGGGGTGTTATTCTTCTACAGCGTAATAACTTCCAAAGCAAATGAAACAAAAGGCACATCAGGAAGGTGAGATAATGGTTGAAGAAACAGTAAATAGGGATGGCTAAATTACCAAGATTTTCTTTATTTAACCCATGTAAAATTAAAAGTAAAATGTAGTACAAGTAGTTTTTCCAAACATTTCTCAAGTAAATATGCTTGACTAAATACCACTAGTTATTACTCACCACTGCCTACAATAGTCTCAACAAATCTGCTTATCTAAAAAAGGGGTAGAAAAATATCTGATAAAAACAAGGCAGTGACGTAATAAACTAAACTGCTCTAAAAATGTTAACAATATTCTATTGATGATCAAATAACTGTGACTTTGCAAGCAACAGGAACCACAGTGAAATCACTGTAATGGGACAGCAGGACATGGTAGACATGGTGTCACACCGAACCACATGACTAACATTTGTGCCAGAAGCTGTGAGGAAGGGACATATGACTACATGAGGATCTTTGTGTTGTCCAACCTGCCTGGAGGTTATGTTGCTATGCTCTAACCCACATCCCATCACGCTGTCAACATGAGGAAGATCACTCATTAGCTCACTAATGTGCTTGTGTATACGTGCTCGCAACTGTTGCACGTGTAAATACATTTTTATTGTGATGACACATAGCCCGTGTTGTTTTTGTATCACATTTAAATGCGGAAAAACTTTAATTAAATGTGCCTCACAAGACTAAATATATACTAAAAAAGGAACACATTTGATGGCCAAATCACATTAAGAGAAAAGCATCTATGTCCTGCAGGCTTTTCCTTTCAGCCTCTGTGTCAGCTTTGGCTGTGATTTCTCTATACATTAGCCTTAAACTGAAACAGAACTGAATACTGTCACCATTGTCACGTTAGTAAAATTAGGCTTTATTTTAACAATCAACAAAACAAAATGACCTTGCACTGTACTAAAAAAACAGTCAAATTGATCACCCAGCAGAAGCTGTGTAAAAATAAACTGTAGACATTGTTTTTAGATATTACCGGTATGTTCATTCTTAAAATTAAAATAAAACTTTGGCAGAGGTGAAACAGAAATAACACATCTAAACAGACTACAGTATATTGGGCACTAAAGGTGATTACAATAAGCCTTGACTCTATTAGGTATAGAACCGAGACTAATGAAGTACAACATGAGTAAAGAATAAAATGAAATGTATGTTGCGTAAATTGTTAGACTATATTAACATTTAAATGTTAAAAATAATAGCAATAAATAGGGCCTCATAAGCAGTCTAAATGAAGAATTGTCGGAAGACCAAACAGCTACAACTAGAGGCAGATATAAAATGTGAAGACGTAAAGCACATTTAGATAATGATGTTGGAACAACAATCGACAAACATGTAGGTTTATTAAATGTGGGCATGTTATTAAATAGATGTAAAGTCAGAGAGATGAAAAGACAGATTAGACCAAGATAAGCCCTTCTTTATTCTGCCTTCTCTGCCTCTAGTCTGGATTGTTTTCCCCTGCAGTCACGTTTAGGTGAATAACTAAAGGTTTCAATTTATTTTAGGCGTATTCTTAATTTTATGTTAAGTGACAACCCCACAGATCAGGGGTCTCATTCTTTTTTGGGTTTTTTTTGCTTGCTTTTTAAATATAGAGTATTAAAGTATATAAATATAACACTCTTAATAAGTTTGTGTGAAATATTTCTAGTTATTGAAGTTAATTGCTTGGAATTCACCTTGTAGACTGCCAGTTTTATAAAGGTTCTCTATATCAGTGAGATATTTTGTAATGCTTGTTATTTAATACACAGGGAAATGTTCAAAAAGGGCAGTGAAAAGTCTTAATAATAAGATAAATAACATACCTAAGTTAAAAAAAAAAAAAAAAAAAGCAGATGAAAAGACGTGTAACCTCTACTATAAAATGATGCTATTGAGAAAGATATTCATATTTGCCTTTTTCTTAAACTATCTAGACGTATTATCTATCTGGGGTTTTCAATTATTTCAAGGCAGAAATGATCTGTTTGCATGAAAAACTTGTAATTTTTAAATTACAAGTCATTAAAAGGGAACAGAAAATAACCCTCAAGGTCAATTAAGTATTAGAAAGGTGGAGGTTTCTCACCAACTTCAACCACTAATGTCTATAAGACTGCTGCGGTCTTAAAGCGGTAGAAGCTTATTTCTCCTTTTTCTGTAATAACAACTGACACATGGTTAAGCTGAGTATGGTGCAATTCCTAGAACCTGGGAAGCCTTGGTTTTAGATTATCAAAGAAAAAAATCTCTTTATTAGTCATTTAGCTTTTAAAAAGATTTAATGAATCCAGTCAAATATAGACAATAATATGTTAGTTAATCAGTAAAGATTTAGATAAGATTAAACAATTTTTTTTTGTTTTTTATGCAGTTTATTCAATTAAATTGTTTGGGAAAGAAAAAAAAAATGTTTTTCTTGTGGAATCGATCATTCTGACAAATCAGTATTTTAAATCATAGACAAAGACATATATTCTGAAGAGAAACTATGCATTAGTGGTGCACCTCCTCTCCGTGGAACACAGACACATCCACAATCAAACTGTAAAGACAGCGCCGGGTAGCATGTTCCCTGTAGTGCTGAACTGGAAACCTGTGGACACTTTCTTCTGGCTATCATTATGAGCCACAATGAAAAGGATCATCCATTTTATTATATCCCCTGTTAATTCCAATGATCAAAGCCTTGTATAGGTTCATGAGTATATAAGAGCTAAACGTGAAAAGAAAATAGCAAAATTGCTAGGAATATTTTTATTTCCTGGGACTCAATTCTGGGACTCAAATGTGGCTTAAGCAGCACTTCTTTACTCCCTTCTCTCCTTTAGACACAAAAAAACATCAATTAAGATCAACCTACATATTAATTACACACATATATATATTGATTACGTCTGATCTATTTGCCTTACAGTTGAAAACTGCTCGAAAGAGGGCATTTGAAAATAAGTCAAAGCGAAAAAAAGGACACCACAATGAAATGTAATTATGAATCTTAACTGTAGAAGTAAAGCAAATGCAGTCTTAAATAGAAAGCAGCCTCTAAAGCAAAATGTATCACGTGAGCCTGGAGATGTTTGTTCTCAAGGACTTTAAGTTGTTAAAGCTATCAATTTCCTGCCTTTGACGATTTAAATCAAACGTAAAGATGAATGTGATGTATTTAATATCAGAAGCTAATTGCATCTAGTTATATATTGGACATTGAAGGGCCTATATCACGCGAAATCAAATTCTTTTTAGCTTTTAAATGTGTTATAATGCTGTTTCTTTGTTAAAATATTCTATAAGTTGTGTTTTGTTTTTTACTCATGCATCTGTGAGTAATCCTCATGAGCTCTGCTCTGAAGCGCAGCCCCTCCGTGAGCTGTAACAAGTGATTACAGAATAACTACATAGCAATGCCAGCTCCAGGAAGCCTCCACCTTAACTGTGCTGCACCAGCACTGTTAACAAACCGCCATTTTTTCTGATGGAAAATGCAGAGCAGGACCATGCCAGCTCTAAGTTAAGACAAAGTGGCCATTTTTGCAGCTAATCTGCACAGAGCAACACAATTCTTTAGTCAAAATCATGAAAATCAGGTTTTTGTCCTCCAGTGGTGCTGAAATGTGCTCTCCCTTCAGAAGTGATTTGATTCAGCTCCATCATGAAAAATTTCAGGAAAAATTTAAGACTACTTTAAACCTAAATCCACCATGTGTACACTTTACTTTTTAAAATTATATTTCAGTTAAAACTTGTCCCCATTAAAAGTCTAAACTCCAAGCAATTAATAATTTATCCTTGATTATTTTTAGGTCCATTTTTTTTTATTCATTCCCAAAATGCTTCTTCTATTTTTTGTCATCCAAACGTTCAATGGCTCTCCTTTAAAAGCTTTAATAGCTTTTTAAATCTCAGCTATCAGTCTATTCTCTACACCTGCTTGTCAGTGTAGGATCACAGGGTGAGCTGGTGCCAGTCCCCAACCATTATTGGACGAAAGACAGAGTACAAACAACCTCATAAAAACACTCCAGCACTCACACTCACAATACCATCTAATATCAATTCAGAGAGAGACTAAACCCTTAAGTTAAAAAAAGAGCCAAGCCTGGGATTCAAACTCAAAACCTTCTGGCTGCAAGGCAAGAGTTGCTTCCTTTTCAGATCTCAGATAACTAATCCTTTTTTTTTTCATTTTGCATTTCATTTTAATACAATTCAACACAATATAGAAATATATTTTATTCCTGTGCTCACATCCTATTTTGACATCATTTTCATTTTGTAAAGGGATGTAACTAGTGTCGCACCGATACCGATACCAGTATCGGGAAGGGCCCCGATCCAGCACTAAAATGGTGGAATTTTGGATTCACTTTGTATTAGTCTTTTTCCTGCTTCACAAAGGTAGGCACCAGCTTGACAAAGCCATGATGGCAGTTATTTAACATCCAAGTAGAATGCAGTTCTTTATATACACACACATAAATAGAATTTAAAATCCTCCTTCTCACATATAAAGCCTTAAATGGCCAAGCTCCATCTTATATCAGAGATCTGATTGTTCCTTATGTTCCTAACAGACCACTTCACTCTCAATCTGCAGGTTTACTAGTGGTTCCTAGAATTTCTAAAAGTAGAATGGGAGGCAGATGGCCGCTCACACTGAGCCTGGTTCTGCTGGAGGTTTCTTCCTGTTAAAAGGGAGTTTTTCCTCTCCACTGTCGATGCAATCAACTGGTTTTCCTTAGATAGAAAACTTTGAATCAATTTGACTGGATGATCTGGTTGAACTGTAAAGTGCCTTGAGATGACATGTGTTGTGAATTGGCGCTATATAAATAAACTGAATTGAATTAAATTTCCAACAGATGGTATTGGTACAGTATCGGTATTGACCGATACGGCATAACCTGGTATCAGGTATCGGTATCGGGGCCAAAAAATGGCATCGTTGCAACACCAGATATAATGGAATAAAAAAAAAAGCGTCTGCTAAAAGCATAAACATAAACGTTTGTGGGCTAAAACCAGAACAAAAATTATTTTTTTTAGTCTTAATGTTGGAGAAATTTTTATCAAATCTGTAGTTAACAGCATTAATTCAATAATCAAATGTCATTCTAACAAAAAAGAGGATAATTTCCTCTAATGAGTCTATTTTACACAAGTAGATCTAGTGTTTAATCATTTCAGTATAAAATGGTTCATATATGAGACCATCTTTACATGAAAACTGATATTCAGGCTCTTTCTTTATTCCATCGCTCCACATTCAAAGGCTTTAAATTAGTTTGTGTTGTGGATGAACTGCTTTGAACTAAGGCATTATTCTGAATAAACACTGACTGTGATGCAGTATGTTGTAAAAGTCAAAGGAGTAGAGAGACAGGTTCCTTAATAACTGTGAATTCACAACGTTTCAAATATTATTTTTATTCTTCTGCATTGTGTCAGAAAATTCAAACAGTAAAAAAAAAACTAAATTACAGAAGAGTCTGTCATCTTTTTCAGATCATTTGCCATAATGAAATATACAGCTATAAAATGAGGTTAACATAAGCCAATGTTACTGGTGAAAGTAGAAGTCTGAAAAGGTATTTTTTATCAACCAGAAATAAAAAGTATATCTTCTGGAGGGTTAATTTGAAAGTTATTAGCATATCCCTAACAGCTTTGCATTCTTGTTTGAATCAAGCTGTCCTTTTCAGCTTCACTAAAGAAGAAAATTATTCTGACTTCACTGTTTTTCAAGCTTTGTTGGTCTTTAACAGTTGCAAAAATTACAAGCTATTATATTTTAAAATTGGTAAAATATTTTAAAATGTATTAACAAATAGGGGTGCCAGAATAGATTTTTTTGGGCTTATTTTTTTTTTTTGCCTGATGGTGGAGAAGGTGAATAAAGCATTTCTTTTTGTTCACTCTGTGGCTTGTAGATAGATAGTGCTTCTCCAGGAGATTGAGTAATGCAAACTTTAAAATCAGACCAATCCAATTGCACGTTAAATTAGTGCAGGAACTGTACTGTAGACATTTTTCTACAAAAAATGTAGTTCAGATACTGGGCCAGTTACTGACATGAGAGCAGAGAGATGAGGCAGGAATTCGATTTAATGTGACATTGGATCAGATATGAAATTATCCACAAAATACGAATCAATAATCATCAAAACTGCTGGGGGGTTGGCGTAATACTGCTGTGTCCTTCTGGGATTTGGGAAGCAGGGAAATGAATTTAAAACATTTTGTTGTTTTTTTTCTAGGCACTTAGATGCTTCTGCTACAAAATGATGGATTCATCAAAGGTCTGAAAAAAACTCAAATGGAGAAAATTCAACCTACCAAAAATTACAGATAGGTTAGAGTACACTGAAAAAAAATAGATCCTATTTCCCATTTACTTAAAGAAAGCTTGGTAACTTTTTCCACATAGACATTCTTTGTATATTCCACTCAATTAAATGGAAGATTTTACTCACTAATAAGAGTTGATTTAACATTAACCTAACAGTCATGTTTTTAGGGGGAGGAAGCCAGAGTACCCGGAGAGAACCCATGTATGAATGAGGAGAACATGCAAACTCTATGCAGAAAGACCCTGAACCAGGATTCAAACCCAGAACCTTCTTGTTTCAATACAAGAGTGCTACAAACTACGCCAATGTGCAGCCAAAAAGTAAGAAACATTTTCTATTTCTGACCAAAACAGTTTCAGGCAAGGGAAAAAAACAAATCTTAGTCCTGATATCCAAGTACATTTTACTTACATCTGTTCAGTTAGGAACTTATATAAATAGTTTTGTTATTACTATTCTGTACAATGAATTAAATTCACTTCTCTTTGATGGATATAGATTCACAAATTAAATCTACAGTAAGTAACACATTTAATAAAAAGTGTCATTATGAAGTTAAGGCGCTTACACTGTAATTTGCAATACATTTTACACAAAAACCGAGGCAATATTTATTGGACCAAAAAGTCTCTTTTTTTCAATGCATTTAAGTCCACAACCAGTCTAAGTAAATGAACCTTTCCCCCAAAGCCATGCTGGTTATTTACCACAGAAAAGGTCAGTTTTTTCAGAATCTCAGTACATTTTTTTTTTTTTTTGTGCATTTTTCTCCTTTTTCATAGCTTCTTGATTTATCTACTGGTAAACCAGGCAGCCCCAAAGAATACACAGTTACCATTTTTTACATTTGTTCTCCATTTTTTCCAAAGGAACCTCTATGCACACCATGGACCCGCAGTCCTAGAATAGGTTAGAGTATTTAATTAGATTCCGAGTTTTATTCTATTTACAGTCGTTTTGGGTTTCCAGCTCATTAACAGTCTATGCCCTTCAAGCATATTTATTTAAATTGTAAAGTCCTTCCATAATTAATGAAATCATCCATGCAAAAAAAATAAATAAAATAGGATACTTTCAAATATGATAAGGAGTGTTGACCTTGATGTGACAGTTCTGTGGAAAGAATTGAAATGTAATTTTAAAAATTAATTTGAATAATACTAAAGTGAGATTTAACTATATACTGTTAAGCTTTGATGTGTATTAGGAGGATACTGATGAAAAATGGTTTTTGACTTTAAGAGGACTATTCTCCTGTTTAGAATATGCTTCAATGACAAGGTTATTGCTCATAGAGTGGTTTTAAATGGGGGAGTAAAATTCTCTATTTACAATTTCATTTTCATTTGCACTTATATGTGCAGCTTTATAACAAAAGCAAAGAGAAAATAATGTCTTTGTAAATGGAGCAATGTCATGGCATTGGCCTCAGTGCAAGGCAAAGAGGATGCAGGTCTGAGCAGTTTCTGAATCCTCTCAGGCCTGATAGTGTGTATTCAAAAACTTATATGCTATATTTGCTGCTGAAGCATTTATGATTTCTTGTCTCTAAATATGAAGCTGGCGCTTATTTATGACAGCATTGATAATCCATTTTTCATTCACAGTAAAGCTGTGAATGAAAAATGCTTTCCCTGAGTCTCCCAGCAACCAACTTATTTTGTTTTATAGAGGTAAGTGGGATTCTACACCACTATTAGACCTGTTCCACCAGCAGCTCAGTATAAACCCTTTCTATGTGTGAGGGCCCAGATAATGGCCTAAAGATAGAGGGGTCTTTTTATGGTTGGAAACGAGGAACATTTTCGTTTTTATTACCATCGTTAATATATAGTAATACACTGTGTAAACTAAATAAATGTCCCACCAGTCTTTTAGATGCTATATATATATATATATATATATATATATATATATATATATATA
>NW_015150805.1:199732-213138 GCF_000732505.1 Cyprinodon variegatus
TATATATATATATATATATATATATATATATATATATATATATATATATATATAATAGTAGATTGCCTTACTAGAATTGGTATTATCTCAAATTTTGGGCATTTGAAGAAATCATTTTGTAACTCTTAAAGGGAACTAAAAGTTGGCCAGCCATTATTTCCCTTGTGGCCCTTTTGCAACCTTGTGAGGGCAAAGGGTTACTGAAGGAAAAAGGGCTTTACTTTCTCTTCAACCGTGATTATTAGTTTGGGCTCACTGCAGTAAGTGACTTTTGAATGTGGCAAAGAAAAAAATCAAAATATCCCTCTACTGTACATATAACTAAGTAAGTCTTTTGTACTAAAGGATGAATGGGAATTACTTAAAGAATCCTGTGCTATTCAGAATTTTACACATAATGAAGACTATATAGAATTTTCTTTTTTTCATTTTATACAACTGTATGCTTCCTCTCTAAAACAAACCCACAAGTGTTTCTGAATCATCAGAGCTCCTTCTAGGTTTACTCATTCATCCAAACAAAAGGCTGGATCTCACTCAAACTATTCTTAATTAAAATATCAGAAGATTGTCCACCGAAATGGGAGTTTATTATATAAAAAAAAAAATCACTTGCTTTTCGTCTATAGAGGTGTAGTATAATTCCTGAAGCAGCCAATTACAGAGCTTGTTTATGTGCATTTGTTTACTAGAAAACAACAGATGCAGAGCAGGTGGAGCAAACTAGCATGGCTCAGCTGCAAGATCACCTGTTTCTCAGCTGTTGTCACACTACAAACTCACAATACATCTTCTGTCAGAAAAAGAATGAAAACCACCACTGCAGACAGAATCTCATAGGACTTTTGTGCAATACAGTGTTTGGATTTTCTAGAAACTAAACACTTTCACTCTCTACATAACACTTCATACTTAAAGGTATTGTGAAGGATGTATTTTTTTCTGGGTGGATCATCAAAAAAGTGGTTTTAAAGGGGGATACTATAGATTGAAAGATTGTCAAACATTTGGGGATATGTTTACTTTCTTTTGCAAAGTGAGCTTGTATGAGAGATGCAAATTGCAACTTTTAAACAGAGCGTGCACGAGGAGAAATGGGCTCCTGCTTGGTCTCGCACAGGTTTAATAGGCCGCCCTCTCAGGAGCGGGTACAAGGTTGTGCTTATCATTTATTTATAATTAATATAATTATCTAAAAAGATACTAATGCTAAAGCTTCTGAGTAAAAAAGCAAATCCTAGTGGGTCTGCTTTTCAAAAATAATATATGTTTGTTCAATGCCCACATTATGAACAGATATATAATAATAATCCAAGTATGGTTCCCTGAATCACTGAAAAGGAATTTACTCATATTTAAAACTGATTAACTTTCATTGTCTTCTCCTTATGGTGAGTAATCTTTATATCACATTTCTGTATTTGTGCCTTAAATATGTATCAATGTTTCATGCACGCATATTATGCATGCATGCTGGTTTCAAACATAGAACAGCATGCTGGATAACGTTACATAATCTCTGACCCAGAGAGGAATATAAATGTGGACCGAGCCCCACAGCTCACGTAAGGGGGCAGCAGGAAGACCAGCTTATTGAAGGGGAGCCACTTTGGAAGCAGAACCCTGCAGCCAGAAAACAACTGAGCCGAACAGACAGCAGAGGGGACCAGCAAACCAGTTGTCGCTGTCCTGCAGTGTGATCTAATGAGCCATCAGCAAAGAGTCATCTGTTAAAAAAAAAGCAGTTAAAAGCCCAGGCTATGACCTAGTATACGGCAAACACTGAGTGATGTTTCTTTTTTCAAACAACCTCAGCGTGTCCCCCATTTCTGCATGTTTATGCCTTAAAATATTCCCTCCAACGCAATGAAAGTTGAACAATTACAGTATTATTTATGTCAAGTTCTGAAAAGACGACATAGAACACATTTTAATCCATTGAAAGCATTCTATTTTTTTGCTAAATTTGAGAGGCCAAATATTTGGTTTCAAGATTAATAACATATGCAACTGGTGAGAACAGAAATAACAATCTGAGAATATTTTACTGTTAAGCTTGTAGGATCTTGTTGTGTTTATATTTACATAATATATGCAGATACATATGTAAATACCAGGGTTTTTCCTCTATAATCCAAACATACAAAGACTGCAAAATGACTTACAAAATTAAGTGTTGTGTAATGAAGTTAAAGGACACAAGGAAGAATTACCAAACACGTGGCAAAAAGAAAACGGTCCAAATGTGTCAGTATTTACAAACATCAGTGCTCCTATGTGTAAATCAGTTTCAGCTGGTTGAGCTTTAACCCATGGTCTATAAAAAAAAAAAAAGCTTTTCCTTTATCAGAGCATTACACAAAAAAGTGAAGACATGCATCACCAAAATAAGCCTTGCTGCTTGAAAACATGCGAATGGGAATGCTTCTAGTTGCACTTCTGAATGATCCAGGAAGCAGTAATGAAGCCATAACCAAAACATTGTTTTACCAGCAGTGAGTAAACTTTGACAGCCACTATAAAATCTAATGTGTTGCACAGAGTGGATGTGTTGTTTAGAAACCATGCAACATCACACCAGATGATTACCGTAATCACTTGACAAATGTTGGTCTAAGTACCAATCAGAAGCTGTTTTTTTTTAAGTTGACTTTTTTTTTTCACCCGAAAACATTTTTGTTTTTAAAAAAAGGGAAGTCGAACATAAAGTCACTTAGAGACATGACACAAGTATCACAAACATTTTTGACATCCCTTTGTTGGTTTACTTTAAGAATAGGTTGCTTGAATACGTGTCCTCCAACTGTGAGCACACATTGGTCATAAATACAACAAACCTGCATCTATCGTGTTCAATTAACCAGCAGACAATTCTTTCGTTCAACATACTTTACGATGTCAAAATCTAGAAAGCATAATGCTTAAAATGAAAAAAAGATTTTTCAAAAATAATCAGCTAGAGACAAAAGGCTTAACCCAAATACATAATGAATCGAACACAAAGACTGATCAGTCGATTCAGATGAAAACGTTCACTGTGACAGCTGGGAAGGACTTGGAGTTTTTGTCCTAAAATCACACTGCTAAGGTTTAACAGACTTTACTACATCAAACATTGCTGCATGCATAAATGCTTAAGCCTCTTTTTATCAGTGGCTCTGTGCTTCTAAAATGTATATAATGAACCAGATAAATGCATTGTAGCAAAACTATTGTATAGAGAACTGCCAGCTACCTTCGACACAGCAAACAAACAACAACAAAAAGAAATAAAAAGCAAGTCAGTTTTTCTTGAAGTGTATTTTCACTTGTTTTGAACAGGTAAGTAAGAAAATATCCCAGTGGAATAAGATTTATGCTTATAAATCAGACAAAAAGATCCCATTATCTTATATCAAGTGCATCATTTCTAATTATATCATTATAGGGGTAAAAATATGCATTCCATTGGTGGTTCATCTTATTTATCTGATGCAATTAAATGGAAATTAACTTGATTTAAGAAATGCTTACCTATTTATGGATCATTTTTTGCACTCAACAAGGATTATATTCTCCCGAGGAGTTATTAATCCCATATTTCTGCATCTTCAAAGCACTCAGCAAACATGTGGAACACTTAAAAACACTTGCAACCCCTGGTGCATCAAACACACCACCCTTAGGTGTCTCCACCTTAGTGTGATATTAAAGGCAGTCCTAATCCAAACATCTGTTATTGCAGCATTGTCATGATGTTTATACAGCTTTACTTGATTATCCCAGTTTTAACTGATGGGAGCACTGATATCCTGATACCAACCTTAAATCATTTCATGCTGATGTCTTTTCCCGTTAAGAAATGATTGCTGTCAGTATGATGGGGGGCTAAATGTATGGCCTATAGATGCAAACCAATTTAAAATGCATGCAAGTCTTCATACTGTTTTAAAATATCTTTGGAGAGCAAGTGGAATCTCTGTAACCAGCACAAAAGAGCAAATAAAAAGGTAATTTTAGGGCCTCTTTGCCACCTTTTTACAGAGGCCCCTGAGTAGAAAAAAAAAACATGAACAGCCCTCATAACAGGCACAAAGCTCTTTACAGTTTAGCAGTTTCATCAGAAAATGACAAGACAAATAACAACACTAAGCTTGTTTTTTTTTTTTTTTTTATGTTCCCATATTTCTTCCTAGATGATTTGTGAAAGGGAATATTTGGTTTTGATTAGATGAGAGGAGATTGTAATCCCACAAGGGTTCTGTTTACATATTCCTGAAGAAAGCCAAACAGAGGAGCTCTACTGTATGAGCCAGGAAGTTACAGCGCTGAGTTTCAGAAGCAGCGCTCTAATGACAAAATAAAAGGCAAAAAAAATGTGTCTGAGTGAATGGAAATATAACGAAACAATCAAAATCGCTTTGCTTTTGAGAAAAATTAGATTTCTCGATGATTTCGTTGACAGAAATGTATTCTTATCAATCAGTTTCTCTCTAAAAGGTGTATAGAGCGATATCCTGTTACCTGTTTTTTATTCCAAAATAGCACAAAATCTTAACTGCCTCCTTTAATGGATTTTATTCTGGAATTATGACACTTTAAATTAGTTTTTTTACAAAACGCTTACCGGTAGTTTGGATGTTACCTTCCCAGTAATGGTACACTTATATCTGTAAAGCATTTGGTCACTGTAGTTCTGTCACTTTAAGACAAACAAATCTAACTTTGAGGGATTTGTTTAAACATTTCATGACTAATTATATTATTCTTTAGATGCAGAGTCTTATTTTTTTCACTTTGTGCTAACAGTAGCATGAAACGGAGCCATGAGATGTGCATCTAAGCTTTATTTACATTAAACTTTGTGATAGATTTCATGTCAACTAGATTTTTTTTTTATTAGAAAAACAAAAAAAATTTTAATAACGTCTTAAATCCAGATAGTGACTTTTTAATATTTAAGGGGCAGAGAAATCAGCTTGTGTCTAGAATCAGTCCATTTTCAGCTTACTGGTGACCAGATGGCTAAACCTTAAAAACTAGATTTTTTTCAAAACAGTGAACTCCACATACCTAAGTGCTACCAGGTTGTGGTAATAACAGCCTTCTGGGTGGGGGTTGATAGTAAGGGAAGAGCTCTTCGCTATTTTCAGTATCACAAAGCTTAAAAGAAAAAAAAGAAAAATATTTTTGATAAAAATGCAGATCATTTAAGCTAAATAAAGAAAAAGAGATCAGGATAACAGGAAGGCTCAACATGCTACAGTCGGTTTGCTTAAAAGACTTTTAGAAACTGCATTTCATTTCTATTTTTTCTTTACTCAATACAACTTTTGTAAAACTACCAGGGAGCCCAGCCCGACTGACTGCGAGTCTCCAAAAGTCTCTGCTCTGCATGTGTAAGAGGATCTTGCTGCATACCCTGGCCTGCTTTAGACTTTGCCTTCACGTTGTGCAGGGAGATGGGAGGAGACGACTGCACACTTCATGAGTTCAGCTGTGAAGAGAACGACCGGATTCAGGGAGTCAAATCAATGCTTTCCATCAGATGACATAAAAATGTGCAGCTAATCTGCTGCTAACCACTATTAATTCTTCCTGGAGCCATTCTGAAACATTGAACTAAATGTTTAATCCATTATAGCTCATTTATTTTTAGATGACAGTAAAATGGCCTTATTGTTTCATTCTTATATATAGATTTAGTTTAGCCTTGCTCTCTGTGTAGCTGTGAGGTTTAAGAGCTCTCATCAGCAGATTGCTTGTGTATGAAAGGGGGGGGAGGGTTACTGGTAAAACAAATAAGGGGTATGTATTGTTTCAACATCTTCAAACTAGTTTAACAACATTAGGGAAACGCTGCACCTGAACGAAAGGGTGATTCAGCCGCATCAATAACATACCTTTTGTGCTCCAATGTTGGTTTCTTTAATTTAATAAAATCCCCCTTTAAAAGCCCTCTCCTCCATCTGTAAACACCAATGTCTGCAGCTTTTGTGAGCTCTGCCCTTTGATCTCTCTCACATGTGATGTGTCAGGGGTCAGAGAGTTGCAGTTTCTCAAGCACACTATCTAAACCCCGTCACCAGAGCTCACCAACCCATCCCCCACTGCATGGCTGCTCCCCTCAGCATGCCCCCCCATCCGCTTTCATGGCAGGCTCAGGGCTGTCAGTAAAGGTCAACTGCACCTTTACCCCGCCAAGGTCTTTGCCCCCGCAGCACCATTTCGTGACAGATATGGATGTTTTACAGAACAAACAGAGCAAACCAGAACACCACTGTACAGCGACATAACCTTCATTTATCTGTTTGTTCTTCTTACATAAATCTGCTAACAGAGTAAATATAATCAATAAACAAGTCTCTACAGAAAAAAATAAATAGCTGCAACATATGTCCCCACCCAGAAAAGGTTAAACCAGGATTTTAATTTCACTAACATGTTTCCTCTGACTTGAAGTAATGTTAATATTTTAGTACTGCGTATGTAGTGTCTTCAATGTCAAACATTATCTTTGGAGGGAGCAGGAAATTAGGGTGATGTCCAGGACTCCTTCCAACCTCAAATATCGGAGATCATCAACAGAATGGTCAGCAAATCAAAATAAGGGTTTAATTTCCATGATGCCGATAATGATGTTATCATTAATCATTAAAATGATAAAAATGATTATTAATAACAACCATTTCCAGTTACAACTACTTATAAGATTGATATTCCCTTTATATTTAGAGGGATTACAATCTCATTTCCTGTCAAAAGAAAAACTGTTTTTTTTTCTTTTACCGTAATTAATCTAGATTTTCCATAACTGCATATAAGTTTATCTCTTTTCCTCCCTTTATATCTATTCAAGAAAAAAAAAAACTTTACCCTCAACAATAAACTTAACACATAAAAAAAAAAAAAAAAAAAAAAAAAATAGTGCAAAACAGCAAAAAAGTGAATTTAAAAATCCACTGGCTCTATTAATAGAAAGCTTTAAAGTTTCATGCATATATCTTTTATTATATATATTTTTTTATCAGTTACAAGCCAGGTGTGATGAATAGTTGCCCAGGCCTGTTTTGGAATAAATCACTGAAAAATAAATAATTAGGTTGCAAATAGCTACATTTTTACACCTACTGATAATTATTCACTTCATTTGCTATTTAATCTCCAAATCAGCCACAATCTAAAGAAGAGGCCTGTTCTCATTTATCTTAGCTCTGCGATAATAACGTCATTATAGATTTAAATCCTTTTCTAAAGGGTTAAGTTAATCACTGGAAGCTTTTTCTAATTAGCTGCCAAATGTAAGAGGATAACACTTAAAAACCCAAACTGCATTATTAGGCTTGAAAGGAAGTCAGGTGCTTCCTGAGAGCAGCAAACACTATGATGATACTGGAGACACCTAAAAAACTGAATGCATGATATATGTGACAGAAAACAGGACTTCTTGCAGGAAAGGCCCAAATCCATAGACCAGCGTGGATCTAATATATGCAGCAGTATTTGTTCTAAGTCCAGCTGTTAGAAGTTTAATTCTCTACAATTTGATATTCATTATTTATTATAATGCTAATTCAACTCATGTCTGCTGCCAAGAATCAACTTGAAAACTTCACCTCTGGAAGCAGCATATTATATAGTACCACCAACGTAGATTGGCTATTATTGCAGGCAGCCCCCATACAATCTGTCAGACTGAAATGCTCAATGAAAGAATCCAACGACATTTCAAAAATGAGACGTACTCATGGCTGGAGCTGGCTAGAAAGAAAAACTTTACATTCAGAAATTGAAAAAGCTTATTATAATCACCTTATCTCTATCTGCACATTAAATATGATCAGTTAGGGGGATGGTAAAATATAGATATTGTTTGCTGGTGTCCAAAAAAAAAGATATTTCTCAATAGAAAAGATTCATTCAGAGAGCACTACAATGACATTTTTCACATTCACTTGATGGCTTCAAGAAGATGAAGAACAATTCAATTCTTTTTTTTTTTTTTTTTCAAAACAATGCTAAACAGAAAATGAACAAAAAACAAAAGAAGAGCTTTCATATCTGCCAAACTGTGTGGATACTTGTAGCAGCAGGGATTATCTGGTGCAGCTCTGTGTAAAAGTATGGCATCCAGTCTAACCTTATATTTGCTTATTTTTCCAAATTCAATATAAAACATTTTCATTATTGCATAAATTGACTTTCATAAACAGATCAAAATCATAGCTGATATAGAACAGAACAAAACAGTCAAATATCAAAAAGCCATTTAAGGCTCCTGTTAAGATTCAAATTGAATAGTGATTCAAAGCATCAGCAGCCTTCAGTAGTCCCTGAGAAAGATATATATTCATGAAAATGCCTAAATCTTATGTGAAATAGGATAGAAAACTGATCAGTTTACAAGACAACAAATTTTCATTAACTGTGTGGAAGAAATGCAGGAATTTTCAAAGTGGGAAGCTCAGCTAATGGGAATCACCAGGATTTAAAAAGCTGAACGTTGAGATCCTAAATATTTTAGTTTAATCTTGAATAAAACAACCAGATTCAATGTAAATACACTGAAGAACATTGATGTTCAAATAACTCAAATGTACATATAGTAGAACGATGCTTAATGAGGCCACGCCCCCTCTAGGGACTGCTCCAACAGATACATCGAGGATTTCAAAAACCCTGGAGTGACTATGTGTTGGAGCCAGAGGAGTATAAATAATAAAACAAAATACAATGTTAGTAGGTATATAAATAATTTCCAGATTATTCCCACAAATTGCCTTTAATCCCCATGACTCTCTTTAAAAGTTTCTAGTCAGGAATATTTCCTAAATATCCCACAGAATAAAACAAAAATGGCATGGAAAGTTTTCAGAGAGCTGTAGGAAATTTTGTTAAAGCATTGCTCTAAACCCTTTGGGAGAAACCCAATGCTTAAAGAAATATAGAAATATATGCTCCCCTGATGACACTAATCTGTTGTGGATTTTCTTGGGAATGCAAAATTAAGTTGTGTTTTTTCTAACCTTATAAAAGTGTGTTCTACCTAAACTGCTTAAAGCGTGTAAAATGACAAGCTCCCTTTCAAATAAATGTAATTGTGGCTTTAGTTTAGAGAAAATTATCCTTGTTTTATAGATTATCCTGCTTAAACATCAAACTCAAATTAGGCTTCCTAACTGCATGTAGAAAAAAATTAAAGTTAAGATAAAAGAAGAGAAACAAAATCAGTTAGATGCCATTATCTCAGGGTAGCGTTTAATAGCTGCAATAAAAAGCTTTTACAAACAAAATATCTTTTCAGCAGAAGAAACTGTTTTCCTCTTATGTATAGTTTTGTAATTATATAACTACACCTAAAAGGCAGATCTTTGGTAATGTTAACTAAACAGGAAAGGCTATAGCTTCCATTTGCTTTAGTTAAAACTGATCTATTAGTGCTCTTTTACCTATAACTAGACAAAATATGTATACATTTCTGTTTTATACTTTTATTTTCTCTTAAATATCAATAGTAATAAATATTCTATGTGTAGTGCCATGTGCTGCCCTGTATAAATAAAAGGTAACAGACAGGAAAACATTGCATAATAGGAAATTTAAAGGTTAAGGAACAAAAAATACATCATTAGCCATCCCACGCTAATTAAAAAAGCATGTCGTCGCTCAAAGCTTTCCTTTTTTTAGAAGCGCCTGTGGTTGATACAGAAATTAAACTGAATTGAAGGGATTAAAGGCAACAAAACCGACAGGATCAAATACTTAAAGGTGTAAAACAGATCTGCATCCTATATGTTTTGTTGGTGTTATTATTATGTTGGTAAAGGGTGAAAAGGAGGAGCCTTGTGTTAATTTAATGGGTCATTAACTAATTTTAAACTTCTCCATTATGGATGAAGTGATTTATTTTATTGTTGACTAAAACTGGACTCTAAGCAAAGAGACTTTTCCTGGAAAATGCTCAGTGTGTATGCACAACTGGACAAATAGCACAAGGAAAGGGGAAGTCATCCATATATTTGCTAGTAAAATACCTGAAGTCAGGGAGAGAATCAGAAAAGAATAATGAACTGAACTTAATGAAACTTTCTTCTAAAAAAAAAAGAGTATTGTTCTATGTTTTCAGCTAGAAAGTGAGTGCATCTTTTACCTCCATTGTACACAGTTCATCTGAGAACATCGTTAGGCACCAGCACAATAGGTAAAGATGAGCTCACAAGATCAATACTGGGTAACAGCACCACAATCACTAACTTTGAATTATGTTGTGCAAGTGTCTCCACAAACAACAAAAAGCTATAAAGAACGAGTACTTCCCTATTTCTCTGGTGTATAAAGCAGTTTCTCATAGAACAGCATTCACTTGCATTTTTAACATAACAGGGAGAGAACGAGAGGCAGGGTTAGTTATACGGTATTTATATGATTTAGCCCCAATTCACCAGCCTTTAATCTGTTGTACAAACGAATACAAAAATAAAAATCATCAAAAGTAAAAAAAATTATCTTTATTTTTTTTTTATCTCAATTGCATGTTAATTCAAAGCAGAATTCAACTTTTTATGCAAAGGCAAATGGACCCTTCACACACCCATGCAAGCGCAGATCGTCCATAATAGAACCGATTTAAGAGGACTAAACTGTTTGCCCACTTCTTATTACACCGTATAATTCAAAGAAAATTCAATTTCATGTACCCTTTTATTATACCTCCAATTCAACATAAAAAGCTCATGAATGTTTGCTTAGAAGAGATCTGTTCATTTGCTCTATCTCCTTTTAGTGTAAGCCTGTAATAGGCTTGAATGTAGCAGTGGGAGCAAAAAGAGCTGACGCTCATCCTGATCAATTAAAACACCAGAAACTCCATGCTGGTCTGACTGAAAACTATTTTAGATACAACACTCTAGAGCAAGGAGCAAACACAGACATTGTTCCTCTGAAGAGGGCATGTTCATTTTATTTATTACCTTTTATAATAAGTGTATATATTAAAAACAGAGACCTGATCATTTGTTCATGCCCCCATGCTGATTGCCTCATATGTTTTCTCCCTAGCTTTGCTTGTGTCACCAGCAGTCCCTAGATGCTATTTTGGCAGTTTAGACAATGAGTATGCATTTCAGGACCTGCATGGTGGCCTTTTGGGATCAAAAACAGTCAAACAGCTGCAAGACAGATAACAAAGCATTAGTATCTTTTGGAGTTTTCTTTTGCTGTCTGCCTCCTCTCCACCTGAGCTGGCAGACGAAGTGACACCGCCTCAGGTTACATTAGGCTATCAGGGTAGAAACCTTATTGAAGCGACAAGTGCTGGCTGTGAAAATGGCCGAAGGTGGGGAAGGCCAGACTGGATTACAAATTGGCTTTAAAGTTACGCCACCTACGCCTCCGTGAAAATACACAGGGTCAGTGGATTTTCATCACACTCTAGTAACCTCTACAGATTAGACATAGCAGAAGTATTCACACACCTTTTTCACCATTTATTTCACAATTAACCATATTTCTAGTCATAAACTAAAACTAAATTAGCTGCACTTTGACTGGGACATTACAAAACATATGCTTAAATCAAAACTAGTCTAAAGTATTTCTGGATGGATATTTAGGGCTCTTTTGGAAGATCATCTTCCCTCTAAAAGGTGTATAGATGCTCTTCCAAAATCATTGGAAGAGCATCTGCCCTAAATTCAGGGCTTTTGCAGCTTTTGAGCTTCCCCGTCTATGTGGACAAAGAAAAAAAACTCCCCACAGCATGACACTGCCACTCTTATATCTGACTCCAGGGGTAGATCTATGGGTAGATCAGTGGGGCTTTTCCTCCTCGTGTGTAGTTTGGTATTATTGTCATGGCTCAGACTGAACCAGAGTCATCATGGAGCTCTTTATTTCTCCATCCATCCATTTTCTGTCACGAGGGGTGCTTGTTCCTATCTCCAGTTGTCTACGGGTGAGAGTAGGGGTACACTCTGGACAGCACACCAGTCTATCGCAGGGCAACACAGAGACAAACAGGACAAACAACCATTCACCCACACACTAACACCTAAGGAGACTTTAGAGACGCCAATTAACCAGTAATGTTTTGGACTGTGGGAGGAAGCAAACCCACGCATGCTCAGGGAGAACATGCAAACTCCATACAGAAAGACCCCGGGGCCAAGAATCAAACCCGGAACCTTTGTTTCCGGCTTTTTGTTTCTTCTAGAGTTAATGCTCTCCTTTCAGGGTTTGTTGCTTTCAGTACAGTCGTGTCTATAACACTATTTTAGCTACATAGTCCATTATGGTGTTCAATCACTAATGTTCTTTAATAAACCATGAGACCTTTACATAACATCTTTTATAAAAAGATTAAACTAAACAATGGTCAAATCCATTTATTAATTAGTTGACTTTCAAATTCATTTTTTCGCACTGTTTTTAATTAGGGGTGTCAAAATAAAAGGGGGTAAAGTCAGATCTTTCCCTTTCCATCCAGCCAATCAATAAAATGCACTTGTTGTGCTGGTAATTTAGCAAAAATGTGTTATAGGTTGACGTGGAATCAATACTTTTGTGTGTTCACTTTCTATTGATTCTGCAGGGTTTTTTTATTTATTTTTTAGACAATTAATTTATAACAAAGCTGTGAAACTAATACCAATGCTGTTTAATCTGAAATACTGTACCCTGCCTGAGCCCCTCTATATGCAGGCAAAACACCGACACTGGTGTTTGTTTACTGTATACTCTATCAAGAGATTTTGTAATTGAGAAAAGCAGAGTAGGATAGATCTAAATACCCATGTGCTTTGAAACCGGACTTCATACTGTGACAGGCATCAAACATAAATGATAAAGAAAATAATAATACATCAAATGCAAAATGTCTGACTTAAAAAAACGTCTTTAAAGTATTAATCAAGATTCTCTCATTCTTTTTCTCTTAGGTATATATGCATACAGTCTGCCACACTGACTGGTGCTAGTGATGAATAGCTGGTGAGCAGAACAGGCCAATTTCCAATTTGTCAGATAGAGACTAAAATTAAACCTGATCTTTTCAAATCAGTGAATGTATCACACATGGGTGTTAACAAGGTCTTACTGTAAAAAGAAGGCTTAAAGCTACTTTTTATATATTGCAAACGGCATTAATCATATTATATCTACTCATTTTGTTTTACTTTGTTTTAAATTAGTTAAACTCAGTCTTTCCTAAACTGCTTTATGGGGACATGGTTTCTGATCCTTATATACATTAACAGACTGTTGGGGTATTCAAACAGAACAGAATTTTAATTAGGGATGCACAATATAATCGGCCCCCTATCGGTATCGGCCTGTATCGGCTATAAAACTGAATATCGGACATCGGCCACCCCACCGATATTTAACCCGATATTTGATCAGCTTCTGAGTTTCTAAAGTCTAAAAAAAAA
>NW_015150805.1:213749-251344 GCF_000732505.1 Cyprinodon variegatus
GGAATCAGCAAACAATGCCAATATATCCAAACCTTAAGAAAACAGAGGTTGGAACTGCGGACAAATCTCCGATCTGTGCAACGCCATTGAAATAAAACAAACAATGATATAATGGTCCAAAGCTTGCAAAAAAAAAAAAAAAAAAAAAATGTAGGTGCCTTATATAGCTACAGTAATAAACAAATATGCCAATTTGACTTATAGAGCATCTTTGCATGACAAGAACACCAACTGAAAAGTAGGCCAGTGGGTCACCTATGCCAAGTCATGACCCACGATGTCATAGTATCTAGAATGCAAAACAAAACTGTGAATGTGAACTCTTCAGCTTTTTGAACTGAGACTTTTTCAAATATTACGATTCAGTTTTACTTTACTATAAACTCAACATCCATAATTGCATTGTTTTTCAATGCACTGACTGCACTTTTTTAAGAGTCCCTCCCTTTTTTTTTGTTTATTCCTCCAAAATATTCCCCACAGAGTGATGTATGAAAAATTAAGTATGACTCAATCTTGAGATTTATTTCTTAATATATTCATTTTTGCTGCATAGTGTATTTCAATTTAAACATTTAGATTGTTGTTCTTTTTTTTATAAATATATGTTGTCTAGTGCTTACCTCTAGGGTATTAGCATTACCACTGACAGGTTTGTTTCAGTTCAGTTTAACTCAATTGCATTTTATCCTATTCTAATCCATAATTCCATTGGTTATCAAGAGTAGCCTTCTTAATACATTTTGGATAAATATCTTATTAAAAAATCCACTAATAAAACATATCCTATAGACTATGTGTATGCTGTGTATGTGAAGACATCTTTATCAAACTTAAAACTGGCCCATTAGATACAAATCTAACAAAAAGCAACATTTATTGGGTATTTGGAAAGAAAATAAACAACTAACTTAAGTTCTTGTTAAGTTTTTGATGAGATGTGTAGAAAACACAAGTCCAAAGCAGAGGAATCAACTTTCCGTCTAGTATAGATTGACCAGAACTTGAACTTTGCTCAACTTCCCGTTTCACGCCATTTAATTAAAGCAAGTGAAAAGAAGGATCAATGTTTGAGACATTTATGGTGAAAAACTTGTGACTGTGAGGGATGGTAGTCACCCTCCTTAACAACCCAAACCTGCATAGTCAGCAGGGATTTGGGCTAAAATAAGGCAGAGGTTTTTACAGAAGAAGAACCGACTAAGAAGAAGACACAGAGAAGGCTGGGGGTTAAATCTCATAGAATAGGAAAAACAAGAATTTATTTAACTCATTGAAATCAAAGAAAAGTTTCACTCAGAGTAAGTAGAGGTCATTGGACAGCAGTTTACACGATACCAACAATCAGCAACCTTATTTGACAGATGGATCAGAGCACTCCTGGCCTAGAAAGCTCTAGGTCACATGACCAGTGGATTAGTATTAGCCCAACTGAAAAGGGGAAGGAGGTTGGTGTGCATTGCGCCACATGCTTCCCTATCACTTCCCCTTAAGTATCTTTCCCTTTCTGTTTCAGTCTTATTTCTCCAAAAGAACATATATGTATATCATAGGACTTTTTGCTTGCCCTTCCCACAGGAACCTCTGTGGGAGAGATGATGTCCATCCTCTTAAAAAAACAACACGGAGCAACAAGAAGCACCACGACAGTGAAGACAGGCATTACTGATTCTGACACATGACTCATAGCCCAGTCAGATCAAAACCTTTGCTTTAATCTGCTACCTTCATGCTGTTTCACACAACAGAAACACATTTAGAAGCGATCCACTTGAAAGTATTCAAATGTGGGACATGAGTAGCATCAGAGCAGCTTAGAGTACAAAAATAAAAACATAAATGTTTCTAAAAGTATCCTTATTAAGTTATGCTTCGCAATGAGAAGCGCTCCCTCTAAAGTGATGGAAATGTTCCGCCTTTTCCAGCTTTTCTGGCTCCAGCGCTTGTTTGACAGAGGCCAGTTTAAAAAGTGAGAAGCTAAAGGACGTGACATGCTGTGAGCACATGTAACAAACGAGCTTGTCCTTTTTTTGCTGCTATTCCTCCTTCATCTGGATCTTGCTGGCAGGGACAGAATGTGCCAGTCAACTCAGGTCAGTCAGGCAAGCCATGTTCCCATATCAACCTTTTTTTTTTTTTGAGCAGAGACCAATGAAAACTCTACATCCCTTTGCACTGTGTACCGCAGCGAAAGGGGAAAACGGTGCTTGCCAACAGGGTTAAATGCTACTGAAAGCAGAGAACATCCTTTTGTAGAGATTGCAGTCACAGTGAAACTCTATAAAGACACACCAAAAATGTAAATAACTTAAACTGCCTTTGCAACCTGTGCAAACTGCAGTGAAAGATAAACATGTGAAACTCACTAGCTCCAACTGGAATGATAATGAATTCTGTGCTTATTGGTGCTGATTGAGTTTTTGTTTGTGTTTGTCTGAAACAAACACAAAATGTTCTCTCTGCCGTGTAATGAGAGGAAACCCCTATTTATTACCGTACTTAAATGCTGCAAAGCAATGCTGTTCGAATTGTAGCTGCACCACAAAGCAAAATTAATCAGATTTAACAAAAACAAGAACAAAAAATATATATATATATATCAGGGAGAAATAATGTTAAATAAAAACAAGTGCACAGGCTCGCTCATAGAGCAGGTTTTCTTGCACATGATGCAGAAACTTCAAAGCAAGCTTGACATTTCAGACCGCGTTTGTGAGCTGGCACCAGTGCCAAAGTCTTCGCTCACCAGTCGCACTTGGCATCTTTGTTTTCTTTTACGAGCCATTTTACACTCTTTACCCTCGCCATGTTTTCAATTAAAAGGTGCAAACAGACAAGGAGGGATCTCTGTTGCAACATAATGAAGCTGACAGAGATGAAACCATTAACACAATGAAAATCATTAGCTTTTGTTCTCTGTCTCAAACATCTGAATTTCAATAATCAAGATTAAACAAATAAAAACAAAACTTGGTTTGAAATAAGCCGGAATTGAGGTCCGCATGGTATCACAACCTTGAATCAAATGATTGAAATTTTAGAGAAAAAAAAAAAGTTTGATGCAAAGCTGTTATTTGTGATTATTCTTAAAAAGAAAGACGTCATCTTGCAAAACACGAAATAACGAAATCTTTTTTTATTTTAGACATAACAATACGCAGAAACTCTCTCTTTCTCTTTCTCTCTCTCTCTCTCTCTCTCTCTCTCTCTCTC
Source organism: Cyprinodon variegatus (assembly GCF_000732505.1). Lineage (NCBI taxonomy): Eukaryota > Metazoa > Chordata > Actinopteri > Cyprinodontiformes > Cyprinodontidae > Cyprinodon > Cyprinodon variegatus. The sequence continues at coordinate 216,963 of NW_015150805.1, forward strand.
TCACAACCACCTGTTCAGTGTCATGCAGCAACATGTGGGGGAGGAGCAGCCCAATTATTCACTTTTTCAGACATGCAATTATAACATAAAAAAATAGGATATTTCACCTATTTTGAACCAGTAACCTCCTTAAAGATTAATGTGTATAGATACCAGATATACACAGTGGCGGTTCTAGACCAAATGGCCATGGGGGTGGGGGGCATGTTTTTATGGAGGCACAGAAAAGCATAAAGCAAAAACGGGCAAGGTATTCAAATATATTAAAAGAGCTGCATGGAGTGAATTTTCTTCAATTAAGTTTAATTAAAATTATATATCTTCTAACTGAAAATTTTTATTTTTGGCTCAAAAAATGTTCATTTGGATTATCGTTAAAATCAAAATAAAAAGCCCCTAGCATAGCAAAAAATCAACTCAAGAAATTGTAGCTATATAAATATAGAAAAAAAGATCAAATAAAGCTATTATTTGGAATATTAGGTCAATATACACTCATCATTTAGGAATTTTATATATTTTTAACCTAATTTAAGTTAAAATTATAGTTTTCTATAAAATCACAATTAGAACTTAAGAAAAACTGAGAAATTCAGCTGTAAAAGAGTATTTTTTTAAATTTGTTTTTTTTTTTTTTAAAACAACTACAGCGGATGACTGGGATCCTATCTCAATATCACTGAAGCTGTACCCTTATTGTTTTTTAAATAATTAGTAAAACAGTAACTTTATTTATCATGCATAGATTATTAATGAAACAATGGGCGGTTCTAGACAGGGGCCAAAGGGGGCCAGTGCCCCTGTAGACAATGTCCTGGCCCCTGTACTGAAGACATAATACTCAAAAAAATTCTAATGATGATATGCACTGGAACAGACATGGTTACTGATAGGTCATTTGGATCTATTTCATTTTTTTTTCTTTACAAATTCTGTTTTACTAATTATTTAAAAACAATAAGATGATAGCTTCAGTGGGATTTAGATAGGATCCCAGTTTCATCTACTAAATGTTTTTTCAAAACAAAAAATACACAAATTTTTACAGCTCAATCTATCAGTTTTCCTTGAGTTCTAATTCAGGTTTTATAGAAAACAGTAATTTCAACTTAAATCAAGTAAAAAGAAAAGTAAAATTCCTAAATTATGAATGTATATTGACCTAATAAGACATTGAATTTTAATTAAACCTAATTGAATAGAAATGTTACTTCATGCAGCTATCTTGATATATTTGAATCCCTTGCCCTGTTTTTTATTTCATGCTTTTCTGGGCCCCCATGGAAACACGCCTCCTGGCCCCCTGGTATATTTTTGTCTAGAAACGCCACTGACTGAAACAGTGTTTTAGCAGAACTAAGAAGAGGCAACAGGGTGACAGCAATAAAGCTACTTTTGAAGCCTGCCCTTGACTGCAGAGATCACATTAGTGCGCCGCATATGGAGCAGCTCTATGTTCATATTTCATCTTCATATCTGACGCCCCTATAATGGAGTCCGCTGGAGTTGTGAAGGTGCCCAATAATAAAAAATAAAAAAAAGTTTTTGACTGATAATAGAAAAATAAATTGCAAACATAACCTCCTGTTGTATAATTAGACAAGATGAAGCTTGATAATGATACTTTATAAGATGATAAAGTCGTTAGAGTGATAGAAATATGCCAGCTGAGGCAGGATAAGGTGACAGTAAACTGACTGGCTGCGCGTTTCCAGGCGCTGAGCTTATAGACAGGACGTGTTAGTGGGATATGAGCTCTCAGGAGAACCTGCCTGTTGATTCAGCGAGCAGAGAGGAGCGAAAGTGGCCCATAAACAAACCCAAACGCAGCCTCTTCCAGGCGCGCGGAGGCTGCGTCTCCAGATGGAGACGCGCTGTCGCACTTTGTTTACAAAGCGCTGTCAGAATATCATTTCGCAACGTAGAGCGTCAAAAGAAAGCGAGGGGCGCAGAGCGAGGACGTCCGTCTCCTCCTCAGATAAACAGAGAAAACGCGATCAAATGAGAATAAAAAAAAAAAAATCAAATAAAAATAAACGGCGTCCCTCACCTCTGTGGAGCGACGAAAGTTGTTTTCCTTTTTCATAAAATGTGGGGGAGAGTCTACAGCGACGTGATCAGCCTCCGGCAGGAATTTCTCCGTTAGTCAGTTCCCAACAGTTCGCCGTACAGTCCACGGCTCTCTGTCTGTCTGTCTGTCTGTCTGTCTGTCTGCCTGCCTGCCTGCCTCTGACACGCCGCCCACTTCCGGCGGTTCTCTCTACGTCTGACGGTTTCTACGGATCACTGATGACTGAACTGTCGAGAAGTGGCAGCCTGATGTTAGTTATTAACCTCGTGTCAGCACATAATAAAATGTTCACTTATTATATGTGTGCTTTCTGTATAAAATGCATAAAAAGCTTATGTTAAGGCGCTTTATTTGAGTTTGGTTTTAAAGTTTTATTACATGGCTACGACGCATGACTAAATAATAACCTGTCAAAAGTAAATTTAAAAAAAGTTTGCATTGTTATTGAGCGCTATGCCGAAAGCATATATATAATAACAATTGTATTAGTGGAAAAAGTAATATTTTATGTGATCTGCTGAGATACAAGTGGCAAATTTTCACTTCTTTCCAGTCTGCTCCATCAACAGTATGCAGCGGCGCCCCCTAGTGCTAAGATTTGGCATTTCACCCTGAAAATAATTGAACTTCCTTTCTTTCTATAAATATTCAATTATGTTGCTTTCATTAGTTGTTGTTGTTTTTTTTTTTTTTTTTTGTTTGTTGTTGTTATTTTTCTCGTAGGAACCCAAGGAAGAAATGAGCTTTTTAGGTTGAAGATAGGTAATTTTACAAAATATACAATATCATATAATGTAGGGGAGTGGTGGCCTAGTGGTTAGAGCATAGGGCTTGGAATCCTGAGGTTGTGAGTTTGAAACCCACTCCCACAGACTGCCACTCTAACTGTCTGAGCAAGACCCTTAACCCTCGATTGCTCCCTGGGTGCTGCACAGTGACAGCCAACTGCTCCCCAAAGGAGATGGGTTAGATGCAGGAAGTTAATTCCTTCATTGTGAAATAAATTAAGTTGTATTTCCATCTTTTTATATATGATAATTATGCAAAATAACAATAAATGTTGTCTACCGGTAAGTCTAATTGTTGTGTTTTTTTATATCAATATTACAAATACAGTTGCTGAAGGGACAATATATAAAATAAAAATACATCTACAAAATTAATTTGAATACTCACGGTCTAGAATCAGGGAGAAGGCCTTAAATGGAGCTTTATGTAAAAAAAAAAAAAAAAAAGTCTGATCATTTGCATGATTTCAATGTTTTATCTCACAAATGTTAAAGGTGCTGAATCTTAAAATGTTTGCATAAGATGTTAAAACAGTGGATAAAATTCTCATCACCTCCGGATGAAAAGGAAAAGCAATTATTTAAGTGAGGAGGGTAATATGTGTTAATGAGCAGCTTCTCTATCATTAGTCCTTTTTACAGATATATCAAAAGGACAACATAAATTGGGTCATTTTGAGAACATTACCCTAACACAAATAAATAATCTAGGAATTAAAAAGAATCCTAAAAAACTGTAACAGAAATAAAATACAGTTATCTTGTTATCATTATTTAATATTATATTACTGACATTATTTCTCAAAGACTGCCTGCTGAGTCTTAAAAAGTTTGGTTTCTATTGACTAACCATTTGTGACAAAAGCGTTAATTACATCATCTTCTGAAACCTAAATAAAAAGCGATAATTTTTAGTAGCAGTCATGCTCTCTTTGTCAGACATGCAACCCCCTCTGAACAGATGTGGCCTGATTCTGGTGTTTGATTGGCTGCTGGCCAAAACAGAAAGGTGACAGTCGTTTCCTCAGACAGCTGAGTCAGCAGCTCCTGACGGTAATAGCTGCGCATCTCAACCCCCCACCCCCCGCAGAGGTCTGTTTTTATTTCCTACACCCAAAACAAGATAGACATAAGCCGAAGTGAGGAGGTGCTACAGAGAAAAGCAGATGATTAGTGATACACAAGCTGCCTGCTTCCTGTTTGTTTGCCAGTTTCACCTCAGTGTTCGTGTTTTCACGATGGGACTCATGGGTATAAAAGCCCAAAGCTGCTGAGCGCATCATTTCTCTATGAAAGATGCAGATAAAGAGATAAAGAGCACTCATCTCACACAGTTACAATTGGGAGTTTCCAGTTAGGGAAGTCCACTAAAAAAATAAGAGATATATCATCAAAGGCTGAGAGAAACTCACAGCGAAAGTGGGAAGTACAGAGACAGCTCATTTCAGAGGTAACCTGATTCCTAAATTACAGTTCATTTGCTCAGCTGTGTGTTGGATCTTCACTGGTCAAGCTTGAAAAAAGACTCTCCAGGAGCAAAGTTGCCCTTTTAAGAATGGCTAAGAATGAATTTATTTCACATTGAAGATTAGCCTAAAATAAAAGGAATTATAGTTTTCTATACAACTGTAGACTTAAAAATAAAAGGACTAATTTCACACAAAGTTTGCCAAAACCTCTAAAGTCTTGTTGTGAGAATGGCGGTATAGATATTATGAAAAGCTTCAGCAAGCTGACCTGTAGCGTAGCTGCAGCAATGATGGGGATGGGTTCTCATGAAACTATTCTGTCTTTAATTTGGATGAATTCTTGCGCTCTCATTATGCAGAAAAAAATCCATTTGTTTTTAGTTGGATTGGGGTCAAAATGATAAGATACACTTTATTGATCTCAAAGTGAAGAAATTCACTTGTGAAATCGGCTCAATGGTCAAAAAAAGGTGCCAAAAGGAGGAACCATCCATCCATCTTCGGACATGCTTAATCCCAAGTGGAATCGCAAGGTGCCTATCTCCAGCTGTCTACGGGCGAGAGGCGGGGTTCACTCTGGACAGGTTGCCAGTCCATTGCAGGTCAACACAGAGACAAACAACCATTCACACACACACTCACACCTAAGGAGAATTCATAGAAGCCAATTAACCTAACAGTCATGTTTTTGGACTGTGTGAGGAAGCCGGAGTACCCGGAGAGAACCCACACGTGCTCAGGGAGAACATGCAAACTCCATGCAAAAAGACCCCTTTGCTGCTGAGCAGCCGTCCAACATATTCCAAAAGGAGGAACATTTCTATATCTATAAATATATATATAAAACAGCTGGAGTGTCTTATTTAACAGGATTTTTGCACAGGTTGTTAAATAAATATTGATTGCACATTAATTAAATCACAAGATTTTGCAGTTGTGCCGCATTGTAAAGTCTGATGGCAGCACGTATAAATGAACTGTGGTAGCATTCCTTTTTGCAGTGGATTTTAAAAAGGACAGTTACTTTAATCCATAGCAGCTAAATTATTTTATTTCATCCAAAGAATATTAACACCAGAGCATGATTCTGCCAACACCATGTTAAACTTAAAGTATAGTATTCGTTGGCTGAGGTGCAGTGCCGTTTCAGTCCCAAAACATAGAATTTGAAATTAACACTAAAAGCTAAGCTTTGTTTTTTTAGGCCAGACCACTTTCTTCTGTCAGAATCGTCTGCTTAAGAAATTTTCATCTCACTTCCTTACCAGCAGGAGATACAGTAGACAATTACAAGGTCGGCTTTCTATCACCTGAAGAACATTTCCAGGATTAAAGGACTAATGTCTCAGCATGATCTGGAAAAACTAATCCATGCCTTTATTTTTAGTCGAATTGATTACTGCAACAGTGTTTTCACAGGTCTGCCTAAAAAGTGGATCAGACAGCTGTAGCTGATCCAGAACGCTGCTGCCCGTGTCCTCACTAAGACTAAGAAAGAAGAGCATATCACCCCAGTTCTAAAGTCCTTCCACTGGCTCCCTGTATCTCAGAGAATAGACTTTAAAATACTTCTGTTATTCTATAAATCTCTGAATGGCTTAGCACCTAAATACATCACAGACTTGCTATCAGTGTATCAACCCTCCAGACCACTCAGGTCTTCTGGCTCCAGCCTGCTCTGCATACCTAGAACCAGAACTAAAAATGGAGAAGCAGCATTTAGTTCCTATGCTCCACATATGTGGAACAAACTTCCAGAAAACTGTAAAAGTGTGGAAAGCCTGAGTTCCTTTAAATCAAGACTAAAAACACATTTGTTTAGGATTGCCTTCGACTGTTCTAGTTAAACAGTTCAACTTTTTTATTTTCTTTAGTCCAACTGTTTTTAATATTCCTTTTTGTTTCTGCCTTTTTTTTCTATTTTTATTTATTTATTTTCCTACTTGCTATGATTCTGTTTTATTTTCCTGTATTTTAATCATGTAAAGCACTTTGCCATATCTTTGTACTAAATTGTGCTATACAAATAAATTTGCCTTGCCTAGCTCTCACATGTAAATCAGCATAAGTAGTAATTAGTTTATACTTTGTATTTAATCAATTACAGAGAATAAAAATTTATGCTTTTTTTTTCCAAATCTTCAAAATATGCATTATTCAATATATGCGGTTTTTAAACAAAGGTAAAAATTAAGGGAACACTTTTGCAACAAAGTTATTGTGGATTCCTTTGGGTTTTACTTTAATCTTTTTCAACCAGCTCTTCAAACACCACAATCTCTCTGCTATTCATTACAGGTACGGGCTTTTTTCATCCCTACTCATCTCTGATCGCACCTACTGCTGAGCAGGGCCAGGAAACACACACAAAAAAAGAAAGGCATGAATTGGAATGTTTGAAAATTGGTGTCCTGAAGCAGAGTCAGGACAAGTAGAGCCGTGGAAAAGCAGCATTTTGTCACATTAAGGGTGTAAAAAGATCTGAAATAATTTAACATGATTTTATTTTATTTTTGTTTAGATCACCAGCTTGGCATGTTGATGATAGTGCATAAATGTTTCATATTCTATTCTCACCCGACATTGTATGATTCAGTAAATATAGCCCATCATGACACGTTTTAGAAATTTTAGTTGTGCTTATAGAAATCTACAAATGTGTCATATTTTTTTAAGATAAAAAAAAAAAAAGTACAGGAGATTCCAAGACCTGATAGTTTGTATAACAAACACCAATCATACATGTTTCGCACTTCTAATAGTTTAGTTAGCCATTTCTCACATATAAAGTTTGTCATGTTAATAATGCATGCTAATTTTTTTCTTTAGTAGCTCTGCAGACTTTCTGAATGGGTTTGAATATTTTCATTGACTTTATTTTTTCCTCCTCACCTGTTTAGTCCTTAAACCCGACCATCTTCAGTGGATTGAATATTAGAGGTATTGTACCCCCCTAAAAATTGAAAATATGTCAATGACGTATTTCTCAGCTCGTCTCAAATCTTGGATGTCTGTTTTCTTTATCTTAAGGAATTCTTTGATACTGCAAAATAGGTTTTTGTTGTATTCTAACTAAAACTGTCTCAGTTAAAGGAAAAAAAAAATTTTGTTGGCGGTTCTGACACATCGTAGAGCTTCTTAGTAATGAACCAAAATAAGGAGTTTGTTGTGCAGTACTACGAAACAAAATGATCTTTTTAGGATGGTCTTCTCAGTCTTCCGGGTCATGGCAAAGGCAAACCAGGCTTAAATTGGAGGTAGCCAGACTCAGTTTTTCTGAAAATGCTCAGAGGCCCACACCAGAACAATCTGTAGTTGGAGAGCTGATGTTTTTAAGCAACTGGAAGATCATCCTTCTGAGTACAGCCCAAGAATCACGTCAGAAATACCCACCAGTCGTTCTCCAGAGTCTGTTGTTTTTGATGAGTCCTGTTTTTGCCATTTGAACCATGATGAGCATGTATATGTTACCATTTGTATAAAAAAAAAAAAAAAAAAAAACGCACCCAAATGATTGCATTTGTTTAGTTATTGCAATGGTTGGCTGCAATTTGTAGCAATCAGTAGTAGTTGTCTCACGGCCATGGGAGGAAAAAAAGCAGTTTAAATCTGTTAGTGTGGGCTGTCATGCTTGGCAGAGGGAAGGCTGGTAAAAAAGGGAAAGCTCTGGATGAGCTAAAGCATCCTGGATTTAAATAAACTGCTCAGCCATACATGTTTGAAATGTAAAGTTAAGAAAAACATATTTAACTTTTCTGTATGACCCGAGTTACCTGTACTAAGATTAATTATCTGCTGGTAAAAAATGGGCTCAATTCCAGCAAAACAAACAGGGAGAAAAACAAATCTTTGCTGACATAAGGTTTTCTTTTACATTTGAGAGGTCAAATAAAATAACCACAGAGCTCACCATGTGCTTTGTGTGAAACATGATTTAATTTGTAATGAATGATACAATAAATGACTGATAATACCAGTTCCAGCACAAAAATTAAATGCAAACACTGATTTAAATGCCAACCTGATTAACATGATTGCATCTGACATTACTTTACTTTAAAAGCTACATCATATTTAAAATGAACATTTTACATGTCGCTGTAAGGGGAAACAATAAGCTGTAAAAAATAACCTCTTAATCAGTAGAAGTATTTTACCGCTTTTTTCGTCATAAAACTGAAAAGTAACAGATATATTACATTTTTTCATAAAGAAAAAAAAACTGATGTAGGCAGGAAGAATCCAAATTTAAGGTTGATTTTAAAATGTTAAAAAGGGCATTTGATCTAGCACAACTTAATAAGGTGCACATAGCTTATACCGAAATATGTCTTACATCTATTTAACAAAAAAAGAGCTTAAAATATCAATAAACAGACAGTATTCTCAAAAATACATTTCCCTATGCATGTTTTTTCAGAAACTTTAACAAAAACAAAGAAGGAAAACAAAATGCCTAAAAAAATAGGTTTAAACACATAATGATCCAAATGTAAAAGGCAGTTTTTTAAGATCATACTTTAAAATAATTATTTAAAAAAAAAACAAAGCTGTTTTTTCCCCCCTAAATGTGAATGAGGGTAATTTTACACAGGAACAGAAAAAAAAAAAACTATACAGGAAAACCGTGTGTACAGAGAAAGACATCATTAGTAAATCCTCACACATAAGGTCAAATCCCAACAAAAGGGAGAAAAAAAACCCCAAAGAGGACGATATTTCCTTTCACATGGGAGATGCTACATCCATGTTCAGAGTAATTGAATCTAAAAATAAAGAGGAAAAAAAAATTAATGCTGATGCCATGCAATGTAACCTTAAATAACGCTCTGATAGAAACGCTTGAGGACAACCAAACCTAATATTTGTGTTTGCTAAATGCCACTTACCCAAATGGCCTTGATTAGCTTCAGCTTCAGGCGGCATCAGAGACTCCAGAGTGTGAGGCGACATGAGGAACAGGTCACTGGTGTTTCCAGAATTTGTGCTGTAAAGACACACAAACAGGAACAAACTGCATAACACTGCGTATCAAAGATATTCACATGAAAACATTTTTGTTTGAAACGACTATTGAAATGTTGAACTTAGATCGGAGAGGTTAGATCAGCATCGTCCCACTTTAAGACAAATATTCAAGTTGTTATTCAGTCACCAGTCTGCTATTAATACAGTAAATAATCTAATGTTTGGGTCAGTATGCACCATTATTTACACGTTTCTGATGTTTGCAGGCAGATAAATAGGGAAATATTTGACAACGACTTAAGAATAGGACCAGTTTATCAAGCTGTTAAATTAATTTTTAATTTGCAATCTGTTTAAGTGATACAATGTTAGATTTAATATAAACTCTATATATACTCTTTATTTACAAACCATGTTTATTGGATGTTAAATACGTAAATACGACCACACATTTCTAGTGGATTAAACAAAAGAAACAAACAAAGAATTAGTAAAAACACCTCTTTGTTAAAAAAAAAAAAAAAACTAAATACAGCCACAGTTAATGCAGACGAAAAGTAGAGAATAACTGACCCCAAACACCTTTTTTGTTAGTCCTTTTTTGATAAAGCCTAACGTGTGAGACTTCTTATGGTTCAAAGCTATGAATTAAAGTTTGCCTTTCTACTCAAATCAGACAGTTTTGTTTAATTAAAGTATCACTTGTTTAGTAAGGAGGTAAAACAAAACTATTTATATTTAAAAAACAAACCAAAAACTTTGTGCAACGTAGACTGCGTTCACCTTGACGATTTAGTCTTAAAGGAATAGTACACCCAAAACATGATTAGCCTTCATTTTCTACTCACCCCCATGCTGAACAACACTCTGGAGTACTTTTTTGATATCTCAAATGCATCTGGAGATCTGGGAGGCTTCTTGCTGTCTGCTGACTTTCAAATAATGGAGGTCTATGGCGCCCGAGGCAGAAAGGTACATAAAAGTCCACAAAAAACGTGTCAATATTCCTCCATACTGCTCGTCCAATGTATTCCAAGTGTCCTAAGTGGGTAGCGTCCATAATTTACTCGAAACAAAGTCATTTAGAATGTTTTTAGAGCATAAACAGTAGTGTATAGGATTTCCTAAAAGCGCGTTCACGAGTCTACGGAAACAGCGGCAGACCAAACCAGATGAAAGTGCGCATTCAGTGTCTGCTCTGCCGATTATGCAAGCGTAGAAGAAGAAATGTGCTGTTTACCTGTGCAAAGAAAGAAACAACGAAAGAAAAATGTCTGAGGACTTCAGTGTTGAGGAAGAGCATGAGTTCTTTGCCGAGCTGAATGCGCACTTTCGTCTGGTTTGGTCTGCTGCGGTTTCCGTAGCGTCGTGAACTCGCAGGCGCACGCTTTCAGGAAATCCTATACACTACTGTTTATGCTCTAAAAACATTCTAAATGACTTTGTTTCGAGTAAATTCTGGATGCTACCCACTCAGGACACCTGGAATACATTGGACGAGCAGTATGGAGGAATATTGACACGTTTTTTTGTGGACTTTTATGGACCTTTCTGCCTCGGGCGCCATAGACCTCCATTATTTGAATGTCAGCAGACAGCAAGAAGCCTCCCAGATCTCCAGATGCATCTGAGATATCAAAAAAGTACTCCAGAGTGTTGTTCAGCATGGGGGGGGGGGAGTAGAAAATGAAGGCTAATCATGTTTTGGGTGTACTATTCCTTTAACTACAAAATGTTTTGACACCACCGGTTTAGAAAATTTAGGCGTTCCAAGCGAGGTGCAGCATGCTGACTGGGTTAGATTGAGCGTCTCTCTAGTGAACGGCACGAATCACTGGATCAAAAAGGTTCCTTAATCTTAAGCTCAACTGACTTGACTTTTGAAATGTTATTGCTTTGCAAGCAAAACCATCAAAGTCATCTTTAAAATGCATTCAGACCGAGTGCAGTGTCCGCGGTGAGAGCGCTGGATTTGCATATCCTTATGCTAACTGCGCAGAGAAGAAACCGGCAATGAATCCAATGCGGTGACGGCGCTCACTGCTCGCTCTCACCTCGCGCTACTAGTTAGAGCTGAGGTGTTGTCAAACAGCAGCTCCGCATGGAGAGAGAGGAGAGTTGATCGGTGAAGTGGAAACGAGCTGAACTTTTCTATGAAATCGCGACACAGCAACCAATCAGGGACTGGTTGTAGGTGAAGCTTTTTACAGTTAAAATGGAATACAGATAAAATAATGTTAAAGGTAGAAATAAGGAATGCTCTCAACAGGTATTTAGATGGGTTTAAAAAAAAAACATTTTGTCTTGAAGAACTGTTAATCATCCTCCCTTACCTCCAGCACCTACCCCAGTCTGTTGCTACCCAATCCCCAGCATTGATGCTTCCTGCATGGGGAGATCTAAAAGGAAGATGACGGAATATTACCGTCATCTACTTTTTTCTGTACTTTCCAGGATTTTCGTAAAAATGGATGGTAAACCGAATCCCAAGCCAATTTATAGAGAACCACTTAGCAGCAGTCCATGAAGTTAACATACAACTGTGTATGTCAATGCTATGGGGTTGCTAGGGGTAACGGCAGGACCAAATAAGGAAAACATGCCTGCTGTTATATTAAATGCATCAGGAATGATATGTGAAGTTATGCAATAACTTTATATCAGGAAACAAGCGCAGCACTAATATCTGCTGAGATGGCAAAGTCATCAACCAAAATAGTGAAACTGAAATTACCGAAAAATGATTTCACCTTAAAAGGCAGCCCAAAGCCGGTTTAACATGCACAAATCAAGTAGCACTGAAAAAGTAGGTAATTTTGATTCGAGTTTAACGGGGTATGGTTGACCTCTGGATGACTTAAAAAATATCCAGATTTTTAAAAATGTATTTACCATTTTAACTGCAAAAACCTGTACTGATGAGGCACTAAACATTCAGTCTATTTGCCGAGTTTTTCCACATTGGTGGGGTTTCAGCTTCACGCAGCTGAAACTCCTCCTATTTGATGATGCGTTCCAGGGTGTAAACAATGTGCATCTGAAATGTAGAGTGGTGAACATCCAGCGGCACTGGTGAAAATCACAGCAGACACCGCGTTTGGTCTGGATGCACCATTAGACATAGCACTATTACAGCGTGGAATCATTGTGCCCTTCTCCCCAAACAAGTGACTGACACAGTGAGTGGTTTTGAATGGAGGGTTATGAAAAAATGTCTGAGAAGCAGGAGGACAAACGAAAGGCATCAACGATCAGTAATGACATGCCATTGATATTGTTAGCATAAAGAAAAGCTAAATTCTCTAAGCTGAGAGGAGCTTTTGTGAGATACATACAAAAATGGAAATTATACAGATGTGATCACTGGAGTAATATCTGTGAAGCACAACTGTATAATAAAATGCAACATAAACATACAACAAAAAAGAGGTAATGAACACACATCCCTACATGCGACCTCCCCCCCATGAGGCCTACCCTGGGAATCCGTTCCCAAGCAGCTCACTGTCTTGCAAGTCCATGAACACGGAGGGACACCTATGGAGACAGGTCAGGATCTGACTGAGAAAACCTCAAAAGCCACCAGCACGCTTTCAAACCTACAAAGCACCACAGTAACACCGGCGGGTATCCTTTATCCCTTAACCTCCACCATTCTTCTAGGTCCTTTAGTCTTTTCCACTCCAAGAAAATTAGTAACTAATTTACAACCATTAGTAATTATTACTTATCAACACATTACAGACTAAATTTGCATCAAGTTTTTATATTTACTTTAGGAAGTGATTCAGTTCAGCTCCAAGTTCTGCAATGTACATCTTCCTGGTAAACATATGGAATAGACTTAACAAGAAACCAAAAATAAATAATAATAAAAATAAAGAAAACAGAAGTCCAAAACTACTGGTAGTCCATCTCTGAAAGTTTCTGATACATTATATTTACAGTACTTTGCAAATATATTTTGCTTTTTGGACTTTTAAATATTGTTTCATATTCTAACTGCAAACTTTTACATACAATGATAATTTCATGTGATAAAAAAAGTAGCAAATGTCTGTGAAAATGTATAGTATTCAGACTCTTCTAATGGGATATATCATTAAACAAAATCCAGTGCAAGCAATGGTCCTCAGAAGTTAACTACTTAGTAAATTCAATCATCCTGAGTGTAATTTATTCCAGTATAAATCAAGCTACTCTATGATGTACGTTAGAGATGGCCAAGAAGCTGCAGGGATTGGGGCAGAGGATCAACTTCCATTAGAGCTACAGCAGAAGTATATTTATCAAAGCGAATTAATTTGTTAAAATAGCCAAATCAAAGTCTAGACCTTATTAAACTCTTGAAAGGCTCATGTCCAAACATATTCTGCAGAGGATTGGACTCAAATGTCAGCAGAGCTGATAGAGCTACATAGGAAAGCTTGTAACCATAACAGTGGAAGGTCATTAAAGTATCGACTCAAGCAGACTGGATGCAAATGCACGCAAAATGTTTCAGAACATCCTTTAGCAAGGAATTTGAAAAAAAAAAAAAAAAAGTTTTTTTCTTTCATCTGCTTTTACGAGCAACTTTGTGTTGGTCTGAATCTTGCGGTTTGTGACAACAAGCCCTAATACTTTAATAAGGTCCTGTATTTTGGCTATGTTTAATCAAAACATAAGGGTTTCAGCACTGAGAGTGCAAAGAAATTCTTGCAATTTCGCAGGACGATTATTAATATTAGTTCAGTGTAAAACGCTTTAAGTTTCTGTTCTGTTTAAAAAAAACAAAAAAAGTTTCTGTTCACAGCAGAAAATATCCAGATATAAAAGAAAACATCCACGTTGAGTTTGGAAGTTTTCAGGTGAGATGCACCAAAAAACGACAGCCAATTATAAGAGCAGAATGATGGGTACTTACGGGGTCACACAGATAAATTTAGTCTTGAGGTATGGCTGGATAGCTGAAAGAGAAAGATAAGTCCTTAGTTAAAACATTAAAGCACTTGTTAAAGCTGTGTAGATGCCCTGTAGTGACTTACTGCTCGTCGAGTCTCCTGCCGCCTCAGGCTCATGAGCCGCCTCCGGCCTGCAGTATTTTCCGAAAGCCTCCTCTTTGGTTACATCAGGATAGAGATAAACAAGAGGTGAGACCAAGATATTGGTGGCATCCATGATCTTGTAACTCATGATGATGTCTGCAAACGACATGCTGCTGAGCTGCTGCTTTGTGTACGGCTCTACGGACTGGATCTGGGTCTTTCCTACAAAATGGACAAAAACGTAAACGTAAAAAGTAATGACAACAAAGTCGGATTATTTCATCACAGGAACGACATAGCGGTTTTTATATGACTCACCTCCAATGTCTTTCTCTACCCACGTAAATGTTATGCCGCCCTCTTTGCTGCTCTCACTGAAGCGCAGAAGAAATGTGCCAGGAGGCTTTGGACTCAGAATGGCTCTCTCTCTCTCCTTACTGATAAAACCCATGATGTATCTGTTAACAGAGAAATCAAATGTCAAACTGCAATTTTAGAGAGTTTATATTGCTTGTCTATATTGTTTCTACATTATAACAGGAAGTGAACAAGTATTTCCAGACACAGCCTGAAGGTATGAGTCTAAACAAAGTGCGACTTCTCACCCTTCATTCCAAAGGGCGAGGATGTACTTCTTCACCAGGTCAATGATGTTGTCCAGCCACACCCAGAAGGAGAAACCTTTTCCGGCCATGTTTTCCTGTAAATGAAAAAGGAAAGAAACTATTTATATAAAGTAAAACAATGAAGGCAGACTGGTCTATTTATAACTGTTAAGTGTAGTACCTTACAGAACTTGGCCCATGTTATTTGGCACCCGGAATAGTTTACGCAAGGCCCTATATCAAAAGTAACAGAACACTTTAAGTATAAAAAGGGACACAGAACATTTTTAGAAACTTTTTTTTTAGCTTGTTTTTTTTACCAAGTAGTTTTTCAGCCAGCGTGGTCAGCTGCTCAATGGTCAGGCCTCTCTTAGTGGTTGAAGAGAACTGCCAGCTCAACACCTCAGCCACCTGGTCCCACGTTCCCACCGGAGGCTTGGTGAAGAAGTTCACGTTCTTTAAAAGGAGAAACAGAGTTAAAAAAAAAAATGTTTGCCACTTGAAAAAATCAGACCTTTCCCACTAGAGGGTGCTGTCTTACCTTTGGGTGATTAGTTAACATGTTGTACCACAGGATAGAAGCCCAGGCGTTGGGCATCTGGCAAATGTTTGAAATAACAACCACTGGCAGCGAATGAGTCTGTACACAAAGACAGCTTCAGTATTAGTTTCATGTTCGGAAAAAATACTTTCTTTATTCAACTGTATCCCTCCCATTTAGCGTATAAAAAACAGAGATGATCAACTTTTATCTTCTGATGTACCTGCACTTCTCATCCACAAATTTTTACTCAGAATATCTGAATTTAAACAGCTTTTTTTCAGATCATCATACTCCCATAAAAAGACAATGAGAACCCCAGCATTATAGATCTCTCTATCTAGTCAAATCAAAACAGTTAATCCACCCGGATCACAGGGTGTGTGTGCTTTTATAGCATCAAGCAGAGATTGTGTAACAGAAGTAGATTGGTGCAGGGCTCACCTGGGACATACACCTAATTAGTGTTGCACCGATACCGATACCAGTATCGGACGGGGCCCAGATACTACCCTAAAATGGTGGTATCGGTATCGGGGAGTACCAACAAATAGGGCACCAATACCATTTTGAGAGCCATAAGTTTATTCAACTATTGTCACCCACTCCTGGTAGGCAATAAAAATTTCTACTGGATTCACTTTGTATTAGATTTTTTTCCTGCTTCACAAAGGTAAGCAGCAGCTTGACAAAGCCATGATGGCAAGTATTTTACATTATTATGGTATCGGTATTGGCCGATACTGCACAGCCAGGTATCGGGTATCGGGGCCAAAAAATGGCATCGGCGCAACACTACACCTAATATATGAGAGAAAGCTGCTGCTTTGCAAACACATGGACAGTGTTTGCCATATTTGTAACAAACCTCAGAAAACGAAAGTTACCTATGCCCCTACGGTCCTATGAAACCGCAGATGACTGCCAGAGGGTAGTGCTAAAAGCACTGAATGTTCCTTTTACACATGCACAGTTTCAGTGTCACCTTTGAGACCCTGGATGACCACTCAGAAGCTATATATGCAGGTCTTATCACGGCTCTGTTTCTACAGAATCTTCCTGCAGAAGCAAGGACTCCAAGTGATAGAGAATCTCTGGCAGTCACCCTGGATTCATAGAACTGTGGATACATATGTAACTTTTGTTCTATTTCATCACTACTAACCACCAGAGGTTCCAACGGTTGCATTTCCAAATTCTCCCGAGTGGTGCCCGACTTTACACGAGTGAATAAAGTGAATGTGATTGGTCGTTTATTAAGGGGGAGGGATTTTTGTGGCGGGAGGCTCGCAAGCAAGTTTGATTGTAGTCAGTTTCTCGGAAGCATCATGCTAACCAGTTAGCAACTTAGTGCTAGTAGGTTCCCAATGGGAAATTACATTGGGACCAATATAGCACTAAATTGGTGACTTAGAAACGACACCTTTAAGGAACACTATGGACAGCGGAATCATGGAAGAGGAGGAGAGTTTTGTGTCGGAGGTCGTGGATGAGACTCCTGCGTCATATATTTTATAATTTAAAGGAGGAAAGCGGGGACGAAGATGTTGTGGAAGAGGACGCCAGGGCGGCAGAAGCTTGGTTTGGTGTAGAAGGCTTCCAGCCGTACATGTTTGAGCCCTTGCCTCGCAACGCTGCCAGTTCTGTTAGCCCTACGCCTGCAGAAGACACAGATGTCCATCCCTGTGACCACTGGGATGTAACTCAACGGGAAAGGAAATTATCCTTATTTCTTATTCCTACCATTGCATATATTAGCTACGACATATAATTCAAGATCCTATGACCATTAAAATATGATTGGCCGAATTTAGGTGTACAGGCTGACGTATAACTAACTGGCCTGCATAAGATAACGAAGAAGAAAAAAATTTTTAAGACAGGATTTTTTTTTTTTTTAAATAGAAATTTTCTAAATATGACTTCCCTACAACTTTAAGCCTGGACACACAAGCCTGCATGGAAACAGATTTCCTTTCACAGTAGGAAGAAAATAATGTACATTTACCAAAACCATCTGGAATAGCATAGTCTGGGTGTGAAAGGCATTAAATGTATGCTCGTCTTTAAAGTTCTGACTTTCCAGATGTACCGTCTGCTGTTCTGGTATCAAAAACAGACACTGGATTTGATCTACCCTACATTTGGGGGGAGGTTATTATAACAATTGGCATGAATGGTTGTTAAAATTTAACTGACAAAAGGTTGGTGACTTTCTTAGAAATAAAATACCCAGTAACAATCACAACCTGGTTTAAAATACAAACCTAAAAATATTTTCCTTTAAACCCTCTGAGCATTTCATATTTTCTATATCTAATTTTTTAAAGGTGCCGACAGCCTAAGTTCCATCTTATTTATACCATTTTTACATAGCAGCAAACAGAAATGTCTACACGGCATTGAGAACACTTTTGGGTTATTCTAACCTCAGTGGTGCCAATGAGGTCAAAACTGCTATTATTGGTAAAGTCAATTTTATGAAATTGCACGTTTAAAGCATATGTGGAACAATTATGGAGAATATTTGTGTTTCTTAAGACATAAATCAGACATTAATTCCTATATTTCAGCTGACTTTTAATGAATGTCTCCCCAGACCTCGAAACAAACAGCAGCTACTCACCTCTAGATCTATCTTAAGGCCCTGGTGATAGACCTCCGTCTCAAACGTGATAAGATGGAGTTCCTCTGTTACAATGAGAGAGGCCTAGAGAAAAATAAATAATCCATATGATTAAAACCAAGTATACCAAACTTCAACAGGAGTCATTTTGATGGATGTTCCTGAATGTGAGACTTACATCACTGTTGGTCCGGCCGCCGTTGCCACACCTCTGTTCTCGCAGAGTCTGCAGCACACAAGAAGTCAGCTCAGCAGATCACTTTCCAATCACTTCAATTTAACAGGTTAGAGATTTGCTTTCCATAACTTACCAAGTGTTTAAACTCTGCTGAAAGGCTGCCGTTGTTGGATTCCTCCATGTTCATGACTTTTGTGTTTGTGCCGAGAATATTAAACTTTCGAGACCTAGACGAAGAAAAAAAGAAAAAGGAGATTTAGCGTAATTTCTTCTGATACAAAAGATTAAAGATGTTTTTCCTCAGCTTACCCTCTAATTGCAGCCACATCCCCAGATTCCCTGAGAAAAAAAAGGTTTCAATCAGTAAAGCCTTAATCGTCCTTCAGTAAAATAACTATTTGTGAGACTACAATCAGCAGAACAATAGGGAAAGAAGAATTAATGAATCAATCGCAAAAACTCACTTGTCAATGCAAACTTTAATCTTCAGTTGGTAATTGAGTTCAGGAAACTTTACAAGCAACCTTGAAAAAAAACGAAGCAAAAAGAAACGGAAAGAAGGTTATTCTCACGTTGAGCTGTTAATTACTTTTCTTATTTTCATGTTTTAATATGTAAAACAGAAATAAATAAATGTGTAGAATTGAGGTGATATTTGTGATGTAGTTCTGAATCTTACCTGACTTTTGTTGTGAACTGCACTCCTGTTTTGATGACCAGCGGTCTGTCCGGATGCATGGGCATGCAAGGCTGTCTTTCAACCACAAAGGCGCTAAAAGTAAAACATTTCCAGGATGTCTTATTATAGCAAATTGTCATTAAGAGCATACAAAAGCATTTTATTCATGAAACAAGATGTTATCCCTGTTGCTAACTAAATAAAACACTACCTCTTCATGAGGTTTCTGAACAGGTCCACTATCTTCTCCTCCAAAGCTGGCCGGTGCTGAATGATGGGGTCTCCCTTGTAGGACACTTTCTGTTGAAGCTCCTCCAGTTTCTTAATCTGTTGACGGATCTGGAGTTGGGACTCAGCCAAGGATGTGATCCTGATTAGAAAATGAGTTGAAGGTATAACATTTTATGAGACAAATACAACTTTTTTAAGATGAAGGTAAATAATAAAACAGAACACAGTGAGCTTGACTAATTAATTTCATTTAAAAAGGCAGAAGTCAAATATGTGTGAACTTTTAATTCAATTCAATTCAGTTTATTTATATAGTGCCAATTCACAACACATGTCATCTCAAGGCACTTTACAGTTCAACCAGATCATACAGTCAAGTTGATACAAAGCTATTTATCTAAGGAAAACCAGTTGATTGCATCGACTCATTGACTCTTCAGCAATCCCTCACACTAAGCATACTTGTAGCGACAATGGAGAGGAAAAACTCCCCTTTAACAGGAAGAAACCTCCAGCAGAACCAGGCTGGAGATTTTATAGGAATGACAATGCTTTTCAGTGTAGCTTAATTTCGTTAGGTACCATGTTTCAAGGCGATCGAGGCAAATGTTAGGTGGACCTCCAATGCAGGCAATTTGTTGTCTTCTCTTCCAATCTGCAAGTTCCTCATCAGTTAGATTCTTCTGCACATAATCCATAGCCGTCAGAAGACCTCCCATTTCTGTCACGATTTGCTATAAAATCAACAGAACACTCATTAAACAAGGCTTTAAAAGGACACTAGCGCTCTGTGGTCCAGACATGCGTTCATTTTTTAACATTATTAGGGTAAAACAAATATAGCAAACATGTTTTTGCTTTCAACTCTCAATATGAGTGAAAACAGCCCTACCCTCCTGAGCTGGTCCAGGGCACTCAGCATTTGCTCAAGCTGAGCCATCTTCTGTCTTGTAGCAGCTGCCTGGCTGTTTCCATTGAGGTCCTGGGACAACTCTGAGGAGACAACAAACATGTAGTCCATCAGATAAAGAGTTACATTTATAAGGACATATCAACAGTTAAAGCTGATAGGGTAACATTTAAAACATACCCCCTTGACTTTTCAAGGTTTTGTAGTTAAAGTCAAAATCATCTTGGAGGTTTTCAAGCATTTTCATCTTCTGTTCCATATCCTGTTGGAAGAAAATAATATATTTCAGATAATTGATCACAGATAAAACAACTTTAGGTGGTTTTAAGGCTGTGTTTTAAGATGTTAAATAATGATGCCTTTATACAAATATGACTGTTTTCACACCAGGATAGTCTGGGCGACTCGGCTGCTCTGGGTTCACTTATAGACTCCATGTTTAACATAAAACAAAACCAGTTAAACAGTGTGAAACTGTTACAACAGTTGCTCGTTGAGGGTGCTACAGTAAGAACCGGCCTGGTGTGAGAAGCTGCTGGGAATGACATACCCTTTTAACATTTATTATAAATGATATGCTCCTATTACTAACTCTAATTCAAACAAACAGTGTCCAAAATTAAATATCCTAAAATAAATACAGAAATAAATAAATGCTCAATAAATAAATACGCATACAATTAATTGCCCCCAAAAATACAATAAACAAATAAATGTGGGTAGAAATTAAATTATAAAGTGAGACATAAATGTATGAATCTCTTAATTAGCTTCTTTGTTTTTTCGCCTTTGTATTAATTACCTTATTTATTTATTGTCAATTATAATCTTCAACTTTATTTATTACTTATTTTTTTAAGTATTTATGTGCATGTGATAATATTTTTGTGTTTTATTCTTTTTTGTATTTTTTACCCTATTTACATTTCTGTATGCATTTCTGCCTCCTTATGCAAATGAGGAGGGGTGTGTCTTAGAGGGTCAACTTCCCTCTAAATAAAACAGACAAAAATATTACAGCATGCACACACATATTTTAAAGTAATAAATAAATAAAGTAATTATAACAAAGGCAAATAAGTGAAGAAGCTAATTAAAAGAGATTGATACATGTATGTCTCACTGTATAATTTAATTTCTAACTTCATTTATTTGTTTATTGCATTTTTTGGGGGGCAATTAATTGTATGCTTATTTATTTATTGAGCGTTTATTTATTTTTAAAAGTGGCAGAGTTGGTCCTCCACAGAATGATGCAATAGAAGAGCAGAAAATTTTAATTGTGACCCGTAAGAATGTCATTAAGCATATCTGAAATGTAGTTTATAGAAATAATTCATTCCTGCAGAGAATTTGTTTAAAATCTCCCTTGAACACTAAATATTAAAATTGCTTGCCATACAGCCTTGAAGCCATCTATCCAGCATGTTACAGAGGTATGATGTTACAGGATAAATAAAGATGGATGACAGACTCGGACATAATACTAAGGTTAAAAAGGCAATGACGGGGGATTTATAAGCTTTAAGTTCAAATGTATATTCATGTTCACCTGCTTGGTCAAAGCTTTAAAAGTTGCACTAACAGAGCAGATTACTAACAAAATAAACCATGGTCTGTTTATAAAGCACACAGAAAAGTCTGCAACAACTGTGGCTGAAAAGTGGGGACACACCTGCACGCGCTTTCTGATGTCCTGAAGGTTGTGCTCCAGTATCTGCTGCTTTTCTGTCACTACTGTTCCAGTGGGATGGGCTGCTTGGCCATCCTGTCATAAAAATAAATATAATCAATAATGATTAAATAAATATCCGTGTCGAAGTTTTTGCTTCTTTTCCGTATAAAACCCTACACTCTGAAGCTGGGTACAGACATATACCTGTGTAGTAGAGGTGGCAGTCTGCAACAGTCTCTGTTCCTCCCACAAACAGCGGGCAACAATGCGTGCAATTTCCATCGGTTTCTCCAAATATTTACTTTGCAGATGCTGTTTAATCCTGCGTAGGTTGTGCTGATAGAGTACATTATTCTCCTGCAGAAAACGGCTATACTGCTGGTCTATTTCACCGAGGAGGTTGTGGAACACCAGTGTGGCATGTGATTCCTTGTTGGCAGCATAAGCCCTAGTGAAAAAAATGAATAAAATAAAACACGAATCAGGTTTTACCCATTTCTAATGAAACCTAAACAGCTTTCAAATAAACAGGAAAACATTACAAGTATATGAGGCGGAAAGTAGCATTTTATTAAAACATAAATTATGTAATATATTGCATTTGGGTAATTTTGTAGAACCTTTTAGTAAAATGAAGCAAAAAAAAAAAAAAAAAGCACTGCATTATGTGTTGTAAGCTAATAAGAAATAATGGTTCCTTTGTAGTAAAGAAGGATGATATGTATAAAGTGCTCTGGTGTAATATGCTTAATCAGCAATAAGGAAAGAGGAAAAAAAACAAAGATCTGAATAATTCTCACCAGTCCTGACTCTCAATCCACGGGGCAAGGAACTGCCGTAGCTCCATAGGGAAGCTGTCGCTATAAAGGTGGTAGAGTTGCTCCAGATACCTGGTCTCCAGCTGCTGTAACTGGTTCCACTGGGCCATCCTGAAACACGATGCTTCTGAAATGACACACCGAAAAAGTTGCAACAACCACGAAAGCAGGATAGCCAAAGCAATACACATATCTGACAAGAAACAAGAACATCATTAAAAACAAAACCTGCCACAGATGCCTCAACAGAACATATCTCCCGGTTATCGGCAGGAAATGGCTAAACACAGCGTTTGCTCTGAAAACGATGACAGGTTGTATGGGGCCTTCTTCTTAGCAAACTCACTTCCTGTGCAGTGAAAAGCTGAGCTTCCAACAAGAAATATAGGCGGTCTTGATCAGCTGTATGCTCTCCAAGCAGATTAGAGTTAAGATCTCTGACCAAAGTTTTGCCCCGATGCTGCTTTCTGGAAACAACCAAAAACCACACTTCCTTTTCTTAGTTATCTTGAACCTAGTGAGTGTATGGACTTGAAACTATAGAATCACTTTCCTTTATCTGATAAAGCGTGGACCTAAAAAGACCGGTTTCGATTTTTTCACGTTTTACCTAGAAAGTGCAACTTTAGCCACATTTTTAAAGCACCTGCAGACAAAGACCGGTGTTACACATCGGGTCTATCTAGCGGGGTCTTGCGGCTTCTCTTTTAGCCAGAACCAGGCTAACCTGGAGGTTAAAAAAAGGAGAGATCTTTTGATTGCCTGTTATTGCGCTGAAAAGTGTTATACCAGTAAAACGAGTGTGTACATGAACAGGTTACCAGTAAATGAACGGTCACGAATAACCAGTTTTTTAATTGCATAACAGAAACGTGTCTAATAAAGTATGCAGGAAAAAATTCAGAGTAATCGAGTCAAAAAAAGATCCTTAGTCACTGATGAAATTGTTGTAATATCGGTGTAATTACAATAAACTGCAAGTTATCCACAACACTAATGGGAGTGTTTAGATGTGAAAGTATGTAATTAATTATCGGAACAGGTCAGAGGTATCATTATTAGCACCTTTACAATAAATAATATACTGTAAGGGAAACAACCTTATATAACACACTGCATGAGCATAGGGGTTACGTTTGGATCAAATTAGTCATCTAGTGTCTGAATTAACAAAGGACAATTCAAAATGAAACTAAAATCTTCAGATTTTTTTATTTGCGTCTCAAGAAACAATAAACTGATACAGATGTAGAGGGATTTTTTTCCCCCACTCCACCCATATCAGTTGTCTCCCAATTATCAAGACTTTCATACGACCTTTGTTCCTCTTTCACTAGCACATAGAAAAGATGCTTCATGATGTGAATTTCTGGGCAAGTGAAACCACCAAGAGCATCACTTCAAAGAACTAGTTACCCTCACCACCAAAACAATGACAAGTCTTTCAACTTTCTAAAATTACAGACATCATCCCCACTTTGTATTATTGTAACCTAATATCGATCCTAATATTTCTTACTTCAGTATGTTCACTGCTTTTTACGAACCTATGTAGGAATATACAGACATATGGGGAGGGTCTCATAAGGGTGATAAATAATTCAGTGTGTACAATCACAGAGAGAAAAATATCAGGGTTTCATTTTTAGCAGGCATCTAAAAGACAATAATAGTCTGGGTCAAAAGGGTAAAGCACACAAACCCTGGTTTGTATGGATCATAAGTGAAAAGAAACACTTGTACCTTCAATTATATAATTAGATCTAATTCACCTAAAACAATTTATCCACAATAATCAGCCATTTAAGGTCAGGTATTTCTATGTAGCCGTCTAATATCTGGAAACAGCCCGCCTCTTACTGGTAAAAGCACATTGGGATTCTTTAAACAATATCAGTGATATTCCAGGAACTACTTCCGTGAACAAAGAAAACCATAAACACGCAAAGGTTCCAGTTTTTCTTTGTTTTTTTATTTTAAACCGAATGTAAACGCACTAAAAACAAAGAGTCTGTTGATTATTTGACATCTAAAACAGTCAATCGCTGTTTGTAAACGTCTGTTTTTTTCTGAAATAAATAAACCGTGATGTTATCAGACACTTTGGCCCGCAGATGACATGGAGATGGGCGTGACAAACCATCAAGGCATAATCCAATTTAAGATTAATTTGATCTAAATATGATCCTTATTACTTTTTTTCAATTTTAGCCGTCCAAATATCAGTTTTAGATAATAACACGTGTCAAAATCTCGAAAATAAAATAACACGTGTTTTCACAGTAAAGTTAGTGGATCTAAAATATAAAAATAAAGGAAAGAGGGGAAAAACGCTTAACTTATGTAACACTGCGGATGCAGAAAATGTTTCCACACCGAATAACCGATGACCTAGTTGCTGTGCAGTACTTTTAGCAGGGTAGCAATAGAGCTAGCTAAGCATTCTGTTACAAATAACCCGGGACTAAACCATACCGGAGAAGATTTCGCTTCCCAGAATTTATTTTGTAATAAAGAAAAAAAGAAATGCAGAAGTCAACTGATGGTCCCTTACCTCGGTCGTTGTCACTTCTGCGAAAGTTTCTCCGACGAAAACCGTTAACTCCAGACTATATACACTGACAATAGCTGCCAGTTAAGTCCTGTACGTTAAAAAAATAACGAACAACCATAAATGAGAGTTGGAATTTACAGAATATATCTATTGATTTTCTCTCCCCAACACGAGAAAACTCTCCGACGCAACTACTAAGCGCCCAACCCATCAAACCGACTGCAATTGCGCCAGCCAAACATATCACAGTTTCCTCATTACTGTCAGCAAGGTTCTCCAATCCTGAAGGAGCCTTTCTTCTACAGCCAATAGGAAAGCGTCTTTTGCAGAAAAGAGGCGGGACTAAATAGCATGCTAGGTTGAACTACCTATGTTTATTGCTGCCTGAACTGAGCTCTTCCGCCAAAGTCACCCTCCCAGGTTGAAGACCATATTTAGGCCTAAACATTGGACTGTCCCGGAGGGAGGCTGAACCATTTAGCAGAACAGCCAGCCTGGAAGTCATCTGAGTTACTGGCAAATGCTGTCGTCATCGAGGTTAATAACACAAGGGCCTTTCTCTATTGATCTAGGAGACTTAAAATTAATTAATAGATACGTGAATACGTCTTCAGAGTTCGCGGATAGAATAAACAACTAAACGGAAGCACGAGTTATATTAGATAACGCTTCTGTGTCTCAAATAAACTAGATGTCATTTAGAAAATGAAGGATCATATTCATAATTAAGTTATTTTATTTATATTAGCGTTTCAAAACGATATTTAACATAAAAGAAGTCAGTAATAATAAAACACACTTATATGTGTATTCAGCATTAGTGAATCATTATCACATTCTTTAGCTGTGCCATGCTGCATTTAAAAGTAGTTATGAATAAGGCAAAGTATCCAATGTGTCAAAACAATACCTTCACAATCCTAACCTTAAATCACATAGTTTTAATTTTGTCAACGGTTAAAGATAAAAATAAGTATCTAATCATATTAATAAAACACAAATATATGTTTATTCAGCATTAGTGATTCATAATAACATTTTTTTGCCGTGCAAGGCTAGATTTAAAGATATAGTTTTGAACAAGGCAAAGAATCCAATGTGTAAAACAACAATACTTTTTCAATCCTAACCTTAAATCACATAGTTTTAGTTTTGTCAGTGGTTGAAGATAAATATGATACCTATCTAATCATACATAATAACTTATTATTTAATTATTCATAACAACTCCTATTAATTCTGCTTCACCATGAAACAATTGCTTATACTTATAATATCACACACATGCATTCCCTGTCTGTATTTTTTGTCTCCGTTCCCTTATGCTGCTCGGTGTTTAGAGAGCACTCTCCTTAATTGTATTTCCACATCCATTGATTATTTCAACAGTGTTTCTTGCCACATGGGCTTTTGTGCAGCTATAACAGACCAAGGTCAGACAAATCTGCAGGGAGGAAAAGAAGAAGCTTTCCTCTTGTTCCTGTCTGATGCCTCGTATGCTTTCCTTTCATGATCTAATGTGGCAGGACTTGAGTAGTGTCATTGTTTGTTAGCATCAACTTTTGAGCATATTTCAAAAACAGCACCCCCCCCCCCCCTTCATTGTTCCTTGCCCTTTTTTCCTGTCAAAAGATGACAGCTTTATTTTAAGATTTATGAGCAGATAGATTTTACATCTAAGCAAGGGGGCCTTTTCATTATTCAGTGGATCTGCACATTATATTAGTTCTTTTCTGAAAAGTATTTTAGACTTGCATTATGTTGTTGCCTTTTTACTTTTATTTTTTATATATTTTTTTTACATCCATTGCAGTCGCATGTCTTATATCAATGTGAATGAAGTACTGATTTTATTAAACTATATGTAGGATGGGGGACAAATTTAATAATCCTTACATAGCTTAATCTCTCATTTTGTCAGGCTATTCTCTTTCTGCCTCAAATTTCCTTCCTACTTTTTGTTTTATCAAGGATAGCAAATATATTGAGATGAACTGTGACCATGGAGACAGTTTTTTTCTGTCTAATTATGTGGGTTTTGAGAAACTTGAGTACATTTCTAAATGCAACAAAAGCAACATGTTGAATGAATGCTAAGCACTACAGAAAAGATTGAATCATAAATATTTGACAACAAAGGTTCATGAAAATTGCAAGCTCCACTTTAAGGTTTTTTTTTATTTCAGTAGAGCAGACAAGAACACACAGTACAGAATCCTATACTGTACAATTGGATTTTATTGTGATATTTTAAAACAAATGTCAATTTTTTCAAAATCCATATTACCGGTACATGTATTGACAAGTATTTTTGTGTTTTATCAGAGGTGTTTAGGGAAGAATAAGATTTACTGTCTAGGTGTCAACGTGCGGGGTGAGGTTGCTTGAGGACCTAGATGTGGAGATGAGTGAGGCAGAGACAAGTTCTAGTAGGTTTAATTAAGGATACTGAAGCAAACATCCAAAAATACTTAGAAGCGAAAACCAGCAAGCGTCAGGGAAAACTCACGTGGGCAGCCACAGACGAGGAAGCAACAAAATAACAAGGAACCAGCAAACAGTGACTGAACATGAGGAGTTTAAATGGGAGACTGAACAAAGACCAGGATAATCAGTAGATATGGAGCAGGTGTGGATGGAAGAGACTAGAAGGGAGTTAGGGGAAAGGAGACAGGCACAAGGGGGCAACAGAGAGTAACTTAACACAGGCTTAAATATAACATAAAACCGAAAATAAACCTAAAATAAACAAAACAGAATTACTTAGATGATGAAAAATAAAAACTCAAAGTCCCAACAGGGGAGAACCATGATACTAGCTTTGATTACAAGGCATGATGTTTGATATAAAAGTTTTAGTTTCAGATAGATTGTACTCTGATTCTACCCTCTTGATTATATTGTTTCTTCCTAAAGAAAGAAATATTTAACCTTGCACCATTTTTTACCCACATGCCCATTACATTATCTTGGCCTGTCAACTACGTACACTCACTGGCCACTTTATTACATACACCTTGCCAGTACTTGCTTGGACCCCATTTTGTCTTCAGAACTGCCTTGATCCTTTGTGGCATAAATTCAAAAAGGTACTTGAAACTCTCCTAAGGGATTTTAGTCCATATTGACATAGCGTTGCTGATGATTTGCTGGCTGTACATCCATGATGCGTATCTCCCATTCCACCACATCCCAAAGATGACTGTGACGGCCATTTGAGTTCAGTGAACTCATTGCCATGTTCAAGAAACCAGTCTTAGATGATTCATGCTTTATGACATGGCGCTTTATCCTGTTAGAAGTAGGCAGCCATCAGAAGATGGGTACACTGTAGTCATAAAGGAATAGATATGATCAGCAATAATTATCAACTAGGCTGTGGTTTTGACACAATGCTCAGTTTGGACTAAGTGGGCGTGTGGCAAGACAATTACCCCAACACCAGTACACCACCACCACCAGCATAAATCATTGATACAAGGCAGGATAGATTTAT
Source organism: Cyprinodon variegatus (assembly GCF_000732505.1). Taxonomy (NCBI): domain Eukaryota; kingdom Metazoa; phylum Chordata; class Actinopteri; order Cyprinodontiformes; family Cyprinodontidae; genus Cyprinodon; species Cyprinodon variegatus. The sequence goes on from NW_015150805.1 coordinate 245,599, forward strand.
ATGGTTTACGCCAAATTCTGAGCCTACCATCTAAGATTGGAAAAGTCTTGCCTGTTCTGATGAGTCCCGATTTCAGCTGTAACATTTAGACTTAGACTTAAAAGATGACAATAAAGTCTGTCTAAGTCAAAACGTCACAGCTGAAATTGAGACTCATCAGACCAGGCAACACTTTTCCAATCTTCTATTGTCCAAATTTGGTGAGCCCGTCTGAATTGTAGCCTCAGTTTCCTGTTCTTAGCTGATAGGAGTGACACCAGTTGTGGTCTTCTGCTGCTGTGGCCCTTCAACCTCAAGTTTTGCCTTGTTGTGTATTCAGAGATATTCTCCTGCATACCTCAATTGTAACGAGTGGTAAAGATCCATCCTCCTCTGACCACTGGCATCAACAAGGCATTTGAGTCCACATAACTTCCACCAGGTGGATATCTTGTCTTTCTCGGACCATTACTTGTAAACCCTAGAGATGGCTGGGGGTAAAAATCCCAGTAGATCAGCAGTTTCTGAGATACTTAGAACAGTCGTCCGGCAACAAAAATCATACCATGTTCAAATTCACTTAAATCACCTTTCATCCCCATTCTGATGCTCAGTTTGAACTGCAGCTAGATTGACTTGACCAGGTCTACATGCCTTAATGAATTGAGTTGGTGCCCTATGATTGGCTGATTAAATTTGTTGGACAGGTAGGGGCCTGCTATTTGTGAACAGAGATACTGGTGGCAACGATTGTATGGGAGTCTTACCTCTCTCAGGGCAAGATGAAACTGCGTTCCACAGGGCAGCTATGGCTACAGCTTACAACTGTTCATACTCATGTGAATAGGAGAATGACTGATTTTAGTGTAAAGTGCTTTGGAGTCCTTGATTTGACAAAGCACCATATACTGTAAGTACAGGCCATTTACCATCAATGATACTTTGGTCAAGCTTCTCCTTAACTCACTGGAGATGTCTATTATGCAAGAAAAACCTTCTAGAATGTATAGTGCTCCAGTTGAGCAATCACTGCTGGGTAGGTTTACACAGTTTTCCCCATTTGGAGATAATGGCGCACATCGTGGTGTACTGGAGTCCTAGATGCTTGGCGATGTCATTTGAACCCCTTCTAATGATAATAGATGACAATGATTTTGTTTCTCATGTATCTTCACATTTATTAAAGCCCTTTTAAGCTCCATGTAGTCAGACAGGTTTTGCTCAAGAAATTATTTGATGATACTGGTTGTACAGATATGCTCATGAGTGTAGATAGCTGCGTTCAGTCAGGCAGGTAGATGAAATACATATAAAATATACAATAATTTTGACAAAGCTAATGATTCTTCTTTTTGCATTTTATTTGAATGATTGAGTAAATGCTTTACAAATCACAAACTCTCAAGCATCTGCAATCAGTGTAGAATAACTTCCATATTTCACCAGGCTACATATTGTACTTTTGGAGCTTACCTAAATTCTTCAGTAGAATGTTAAACACTATCACAGAGTCTTCAGACAAAGGCTTCTCCAGATCTGCTTCAAGACAGATTGCTAAAGGACATCCTTACACTTTCAGCATTTTTATTTTCCTTTTTAGACCAATTAACTATTTTTCAATTTAATCAAATTTAAAATTTTGCATAGAACCAAGAAATACCTTTGTGCTTTTAAAAAATGGAATTCCATTCAATTTGAACACATTTTATTGATTTAGAATCTATTGATTTAATAGATACTAAATGTTGCATTAACCCGCGTTTTTTTGTCAATGAGTTTGCAGAAAGGATCTTCTGTTGTTGTCTGTCCAGCACCGCAGCTGGTGAAGCCCTTGACCAAAGACAGTCTGTTGGTGATTAACAATCTTCTGAAAAGGATGCTCACTGTTGTCCCCATACTCTTCATTTTATGAAAAAATCTTCTTTGTGAAATAATCTCCAGAAGGTTTGAGGAGTCCCTAGAACAGAGCTAGCATTCTTTATCAGTCTGTTGAGCTTTTTAGGTAAATTGCTCTGAAGCTGCTACCCCAGCAGATGATAGCAGAAGATAATAGTTTTTCCACAACAGACTTATAAAAGATATGCAGCATCTTGCTGCAAATACCCAAGGAAACCTAAGTTTCCTAAATAAGTATAGTCTGCTCTGTCCTTTCTTTTAGACAACTTCACAGTTGTGTCTCCAGTGAAGTTTGTTGTCCAGGTGAATGCCAAGGTATTGATACTCCTCCATTACATCCACTTCTTCCATGATGCTAATGGGATTTAATTTGTTACTGTTTCTGCTGAAATCTACAATCCTCTTCCTTGTTTTGTTCGCCTTTAGTTTTAGATGATTATTTCTACATCGTTCCGCAAAGCAGTTCAAAATCTCCTTGTACTCAGCTTCTTGTTCATCTGTGATGCACCCAATGATTGCAGAGTCATCTGAGTATTTCTGCATATGACAGGACTCTGTCTGGTGCTGGAAGTCAGAGGTGTATAGAAGTAAAAAGGAATGGTGAGAGCACTGTCCCCTGTGGTGCTCATGACTACTTGATTAGACAGTTGATGCTGCTGTTTAACAAACTGTGGTCTGTTTGTCAGGTGGTCTATGATCCATGCAACTGTTGATGCCTCCACATGAGTCTTCTGGAGGTTCTGACAAAATAAAACCAGGATGAATCATGTTACATGTTCTAGAGAAATCAAATAACCTTTTCCTCACAGTGCTGTCTTCCTTGTCTGAAAAACAGTGGGTTTGTTGAAGCAGGTGTGTGAAGACATCTTCAACTTCAACTCCAAGGCGAAAAGCAAACTGCAGAGGGTCCTGATAGCTGCTTGTTTATTTGCTGAGGTGAACAACTGAAGTCTCTCTCATATTTGGGATGTCAGGCCCGCAGATATATAGTCAGTGAGGATTGTTGGCTAAGTTTTGTTTGGTAGCAGAACAAGGTAGGAGGTCTTCCACATCAATGACACCTTTCTTGGGTAAGACTATGGTTGAAGATGTGCAGAAGAATCCCGCAAAGCTGCTCTGTACAGACATTCAGGACTCTGGGACTGACAACATCTGGACGTGATGACTTACTGCGATTCATTCTCTCCAGTTGCCATATTCACAGGACTTCTAAAGACAGACAGGTGAAAGGCAGAGGGAGCAGCACTATGTTCTGATTTGGTTGAGGAAAAACACATAGAGACAAGAGGGTCCATGGTAGAGGTGAAAAATAAAACACTGAAGTGTGAGAGGGGAGCTCTGGGTCAGAGGGGGGTTGAATGTCTGTTTGACAGTGGATAGGAGAGAAGGATGCTGAGCTTGTTCCGGAACTGAATTATAAATGTGTATATTTTATAACTATAGACAGTCAAATGCAATACATTCTCATTGAAAACAAATAGGTAGAACCTAACGCACTACCAAATTATAATGATCAGATGCCAGCTTTGGCAAAACTCAAAACTGCACCACTATTTATCTAGTTTCAACACCTAAGGAAGACTCCCACACCTACGGATTAAACATGCATATATGCCATAGAAAACAAGGTCAGGGTGCAAATTACACATTTTGTATTTATTTATAAGCCTCAGGTTAACCCCCAGGCTGTGTGCCACCCTGGGTACAAAGCCACATCACCCATATCAAAACCACCACTAATCATACATATCAACATGCATGCCAAACATGTCAAAGATCAAACATAATTTCATAATTATGAGGTAATAAAACTTTTAGTGTGCCTTCCTTACAGACAGGCATCTAGTTAAACCAAAAAATAAAGAAAACCAAACACTTGAAAGAAATAAGTTTAGCATAATAATCTATTTCAAAAATTAGCACTGCTTTTATATGTACTTTATATATCTATAATTTGCAAAACAGACATGAGCAAACATGAAAATCATCATTGTCAGGTAAAATAAACAGAGAACAAATGAGGTGTCAGACTGTAATCACCTCAATGAAAGTCTCTAGGATTCTTGCTGTGTCCCTTCAATTCGACTCATTCATTTACCAATGTTTCCTTCCCTTTCGTTACTTGTCTTCCTGTGCCTTTATTCACTTCCCACCTTCTTTAGATGCTCTGGTTCCACCCTGACCAGCTGAGGGTCCTCTTTCATCTCTACCAGATCCTGCATATCTGGACCATCTACATTCACCAGCTCTCCTTCCTCCACCTCCACACCCAGCCCATTCTCCTCTCCTTGCTGTTCCTCTCCATCGGTCACCTCCACAATCTCTGTGTTTTGCACTACCTCCTCCTCCCCCTCGCGGACCTTCTTAACATGAAAGGTAAAGGGGGGAACCCGATACACGGTATTCTTGGAGCGAGCATAGACTGTGTGATCAGGGGTGAGGGATTTCTTGAACTTATCTTTGGAGCTTTTTATCTTTGCCCTCCGCTCCTGTTTGGGGGTCATGCGGGATCCAATTTTATTGATCTTTTTCTCAAGGTTGTGCTTCGTCTTCTCCAGATTGTCACGCGTTTTCTGCCTGGTCTTCTCCAGGTTCTCACGGGTCCTCTGCTTAGTCTTTTCCAGGTTCTCCTTGGTCTTTATTTTGGTCTTCTCCATTTGCTCTTTGGAGAAGGCCTTTTTTATGTTGTCCACTTGCTGCTTGGTGCTGCGTTGGAGACGCTTTGTACGAGACTCTTCAATAATCTCCTCAACTTCGATTTCTTCATCTGAATTTAGACTTGCTTTCACTCCATCTTGTCCTTCCTCAGGTATTTGCTCCAGGCCCTCCACTGATTGGCCTTCAACTGTCTCTGCTGTCCTGGTTTTGGATTCTTTTGGTGTCTTCACTTGGTCCTGAAGAAGGGATAAGAGAAAAAGAAACCATTATAATGCTGAAACAGAGTATGAATTAAGCCACATTTGAATTTGTTAACTACTCTTTGATGATGATTATTGTATGGTTTGATGAGTCAAACAGTGTAATCCTATTTATTCTGAAATTAAAAGCATCTGTTTAAGAAACCTTACTGAAATTGACAAATCAAAACTGAGATGGAAAATGTTGGCATGACATTTGCCAAGTGATATACTGTCTTTATGTGCAATGCATAGCTGCAGCTGGTGCAGAATGCCCTCTAGTGGTGTAAAATGATAATCTTTAATACCCTTGGCAAAAACAACAGAAATAAATAAATAAGCCAAATAGCACTTGGCTCATTTGTATTTTGAGAGAGTTATCTTATATTACTTAGCTTCATCTTTCTAGGTTGTATGTCCTCTGCTACTGTTATACTGAAACCAAAGCTATCATATCCTTGCATCTAACCACATAACTTCCTGTGATTTTCTATCATTTTTGTTTTCAAACATAAACTGTGTCTTTTCAAATGCATATTATAGGAGAAGTAAATGTAAGACATTTCAGATTACACTGTGATATATATTTTTTTAAACCAACCAGAAAAAAAATGTATGCAAAATGTAAAATTTCACAGTTGAAAAGGTCACTTTTATCCCATCATTTCATCTGTTGTTTAGTGCTGTTTCACTTCATCATAAAACCCACAGCACCAAAGCACAGCAGATTCACACTTGGTAAAATAAGTCTTTACAAAAAAGAATCAAAGAAAAAGCACAGTGACTGCTTCGTTTTCAGTGGTACAGAAAGAAAGTAAGCAGTTAGTAAAGAAAGATGAATAGATTCATAAACTCCCACCTCCTTTTCCATTTTAGCACACAGAAAGAGAATAATGAAGAGTGTTCTTATTCAGTTAAATAGTATGCTTGAAGACACCAGGTGAGAGTTTCTATCTATCTATCTATCTATCTAT
>NW_015150805.1:252524-255887 GCF_000732505.1 Cyprinodon variegatus
AAGAAAGAAAGAAAGAAAGAAAGAAAGAAAGAAAGAAAGAAAGAAAGAAAGAAAGAAAGAAAGAAAGAAAGAAAGAAAGAAAGAAAGAAAGAATCCATTAAAACAACAGATTTGCTTCCAAAGCATTTTTCAGATTTTATGTTTTTATGGTTCTGTCATGAAACAGGCCTCCAGTGAGTGTGAACGAAAAATATAATATTTTTGATAGATGAAAAAATCAAGCCTGTTTGACATTCTAAGGCTCATAAGAGCATTTTTATAAACTTTCCTGTTTACAGTCTATTGTACTCTAAGGAAATTTTAATGATATCAGTGAACATGTTTTGGTTTCCAGGCCTGATAACAAAATACGAGTCTCGAAGTTTCTGTTTGAATATGTTAAATCCATTAGTGTTCCTGTGTTACCTTCCACTCCCCTCAGATTTACCACTTAACAGCTGTGGAAAAGTTTGCCCACTGTGTGAATGCGTTCACTGACCAGTGCCAAGAGAGTGGGAACTAAGAGTGTTCTGTTAGATGAAAAAAAGCTCTTTTATTATTGCCTCCTTCAAACAGGAGTGCCATGGAAAAATTAATCATAACCAGCCAGTCTAAAGGTTGCAAAGTGTTAAACCAACTCTTTAGAGTAAAAACATAGGCTTAAAAACAAAATTTAATAAATAAGTGATTAAAAACCTGTCAGAATTGAATGCATACATGTTATAGCAAAACTAACATAATTCTGTTTTGGGGTTATTTTTTAATTTTGTAAATATCTAACAGTAGCTCTTACAAACAGTGGAAATTTGCTTTGAAAACATTTAATCTTTATATACAAAAGCTCATAATTAAAATAAAGGGGTAATAATATTCAGTTGCAATGGGCAACAAAGGAAATGGTAACAGAAACACACTAGATCAACCTAAAAATGCTACATGTTTGCCTAAAAGTGCTGACTTCATACCATCTCCTTTACTGAGACTTTAATCTAGACACTGTTGCTGAGGCTTATACTAATCTAAGAATTTATATAAACTAACAAACATATTTTTCAAGTAACATAAAATTCAAAGTCGGAGTGAAATGCCTGTGTTATAAAGTTAAATTGTCCTTTTACTACCTTCCAGATGTTTATTACTTTCCAATTTTGCATTATAAATAAATCAGAAAAATACCAAAGCTAAATTAAAACTGAAGGTACAAGCGTCGGAAAATGTCAGTCTCACTGTTTAGATAAGTCCCCACACTGTTAACAGATGGTCCTAATCCACCTACATCCACGCAACCATTTAACAGGCTTGTAGATAAACACACGCACACTATTCCTTTAGAGGCAGTGTGATGAAAGGCCTCTCCAGTGAGTCACAGGAGCAGCTGTCTTACCCTGTCCACTCCTCACGGCTGTGCATTTACCGTTCACAGTGACTGATGTCTTTGACCGGTGTTCTGGTCCAAAAGAGAGACTGACATGTGTTGGTGGTTTGCATGTTAAATCTGTGCATGGATCTGCATTTTAACGGCTTTGATGTCAGAAGATTGCTTGGAGGCTAAAATAAGAACAGTAATGTACTCTGTTCATTTACACTGAAGCCTTCCACACTGTCAGGAATAAACTTTAAACAATACGCAGGGGACTGGCCACCCACCTACTACTACTTTAGCCATGTTAAAGGTGAGTTATATGACTCAGACCTGATTGCAAATTCCAGGGCCTCGAGCTCTCATATAATTAGTATGCTGGGTACTGATGGTGCTGCATTAAAGCATAGCTTATATATAGCTTCATTCAGATTGAGAGTTTTTTTATTTACCAGACAGCAAGCATCGAACGGAGCTCTTTGGTTTCCACACCACAGCCTTTCCACAGCTTATGACTCTCTGACCCCCTGGAATTGTATGATTATTCACACTTAAAGGTGTAAAACTGACTTTTCCATTCCAATGTTTGTGTGAGCTAGCAAGAGTATGTCGAGATATTGAATAACCATTCCTCTACCTCCAACAGTGTAATCTGCATCGGCAAAATGGTGCGCTAAGAATCAGAATCTGCTCTACTGGTCAGGTTTTCATACACAGGCAAGCAATTTCACATTGGTTTCCATCACACACATTTTGAATCAATATCAGAACAAACAACAAATGTGATGTGTAAAAAAATCCTTACGGAGATAAAATAAGGAGAATAAATTGTAATAAATGTGATTCAGCATTATCTGCTCTTGTTTCAGGCGCTTTCAGTAGTGGTCTCCCAGAGAGGATTTTCAAAAATACCAAAAAAGTTTTTTTAGATTTATTTGGTGAAGTAGAAGGCCTAGGTTGACATTTCAAACACTACAGCTTTTAAGAGAAGAAGAGGTGTAATGTTACTGTACTTTACTTTACTGCAGCTCGGATCAAACCACTAAACAATAGGTGCTCATTAGGATTTATCGCTAGATGGAAAAATATAGAAATCTCACTATTGAAGCATCCTCCATTTCATTTCATTCTAGCTCATAACAATTTGGATGAACATATCAAAATAATTTCTAGATCTATGGATCATAACTCATTTAAAAATATAAGGCCAGGATGTAAAATGAAAACAAAAACTAGATGATAAATTAATGCTGTGCATTTGATTCAAAATTTAGACCTAATCTTCTTATAATACATTTAAACAATGGATTTTAAATGGTGCAAGAAATTGTATTCTCTTACCCATAATGTAAACATGAAAGATATTGAAAGTTTATAGAAAGTTCACCAGTTTAACAATTCTGATCTTTTTTAGATATCTTTAACTGCAGAGTTAATTTCAACTGAATATTATTACTAAAAACTGATTTCAGTGATTCAGTACAATACAGCTTTCTGAAGGTGCATTAAAATAAATTAAAGGTGCAACAGATGTTTCTTATAAAGGATTTTCGACTAAAAAGTCTCAGTCCACAAATTACATTAAACACAAATGGTAAGACGAAGGACATCTTTTAATATTCAATGATGACTTACCAGAGGTTAGTAAATCACAATGGAAATATTCCAACTCTTTCAAATCCATAGACTTTAGCTGGAAATATCATATGTGCTTTTTAAAACCCCAAAGTAAAAGATCCACTTTGGTGAAGGTATGGCTGACTGATAGAAATGGTGTGAGGCTCAGGAAACCGAGCATTGACATGTGTTTTGGAAATCCCCAGAGCTAAAAACCTTTTTGGGCTGAGATCTATGAAGCTTTAACAGGAGTTTTTCATGTTAGTGCCAAGCCAGTACAGTTTTTTACGACATTTCTGGAGAAAATAGATCGTCTCTTTCTTTTTTGCACTGAAGTTACATCATTCTATCTCTGCTTTTGCTCTTCCTAGCTTTGCCTTGTCTGTTCCTATTTGGTTGTGACACCA
>NW_015150805.1:256604-286042 GCF_000732505.1 Cyprinodon variegatus
GTGTAGACATGCTGCATACAAAAAAAAAAAAAAAAAAATAGGTTGGTGTGTGGTGGAAAGTTTAATGTAAATGTATTGACCTGTTGCATAGCAACCTCTCTGATTTGTTTGCTTAAATAAAAAAATGATGTCACTGCTAAAGAGAAGCCTGCATGGCTTTCAAACTCTCTCTCCTATTGAACCCAGTGTGGTTGCTATTTATATTAGTTATAGATCAATCATCCAGAGCATTTGTGTGCATGTAAAATATAAGGCCAAGGCTTTGTTAAACCCCAAGTGTGCTGACATACCAAGAGTAAGAGATTCTCATTCCAAAACTACATCCGCGAGGTGTCAGAGCAGCAGTGAAATTAACCATATTTATGAACCTGACTAAGGGTTCTCCCAAAAACTAGATTGTTAAGGATCAGCAAATAAACATTTGTTGATAAAACAAAACATCTGAGTTTGTCCAGTAGAAGTTTTAGTTTTACTACATTTTGACCAACTATTTAACTAAAGTCTTAGCTGCAGCTTGTGAAGGCTACTGTCATCCTTTAACATAATGAAAATCATTGTTATTAGCTTTGCTTAGAGAATTTAGCAGGCTAAAAGATCATATAAACAACTTTATTTGGCATCATCTTTTTCCACACTTAAATCTGAATGAGAGTCTCTGGTATGACATGCAATAGGATACTGATGTGTAAAAACCACCAATAAGGATTACAATCAAAGAAAACTGAGAAAAGCAAATACTTTTTGAGTTATTAAATGGTTTATACATCCTGCTTCTACATAAACTTTGACTATTTATATCGTCTTACACATAATTTTGTATATATAAAATGTATTTTTTGGTTTGCTGTTACATTCCTTATAAAGGTCATTATATATCTACTCCTTTTATATTTAATATTTTTTTATATAAAACACACATATTTGTACTGTTTCTCTTCTGTCACAAGTTTTTATTCAAAACCATGCAACCACTCTCTTATATACAGTGTAAATATGAAACAGGTGAGTGGCATTAAAGTCTAAGAGTGTTTTAAATTAAAATGTCAGCTTTTAGGTTATTGTGAATTTTCATAGAAAAAACACTGAGACCTAAATTTATAAAATAGCTAAGATTGTACATTTCTTTCACAACTAGTTTTTCATTACTTCTTTAGTGTCCATTGATGTAGTTAAATTTAATGAATTTAGTTTGAAAATGATTCAATGCATGGGTTAGGTTAAAACATATAGATGGTTTGGGAATGCTTCATGTATGGTTCCTAGTTTATATAACAAAGGTTGTGCAGAGAAGCTGCCCATGATTTTTACTCTGATTATATTATCATTCATTCAAGGATGATGAGCCGATCTAGCTTGGAGAGGATCAGCAGTATTGCCCCGAGCTGAAACGTGGTATGAGGACACATAGTTGTTCGCTGGCCAAGTAGCTTGAGAGCTACAACTGTTCAAACTACATGTTGACCTGATCCTTCATCCAGTTGGTACATCCTGTTTGGTGCCATGGGATATGGGATGGGTGTGTTAGGAAACATTAGAAGGAAGCAGAATGTAGACATTCAAATTTTCCTGAAATAACTCAGAACTAATTAATGACATCGTTCAGCCTTTTTGGCATAGATTTCATATTTATGCTTACAAAATTCTCAGACAGCAGCTCACACATCTATTTGTAGGATGGAGTCATATTATGAACCAGTTTGCACTGTCTCCACAATTAATCACAACTTTGTTGATTTTGATTTATTATCACACATATAATAAAGATCATAACAGACAGCTTGGATTGCAATAGATATTTCCTAATGAAATAATTTAAAGGTCTTTCATATATTTTTTCATAATGCTTGTTTTTTCTTCCTGGTTTTGAAGATCAATTTTGTTAAAAATTTCAGAAACTAGAACTAAGCTGTTTTATTGCCAAAAACAGTAGATAAAGACACAAACTCCTAATATTAGGATTAGAATCAATAAAATTAGGTAACTGAACTTGGACAATGCTAAGGCTGTGAGCCTTAACCACTAAAGTTTATTTAGTTGGTTTATTGGTGTGCTGAACCCATAAGAAATATGAATAAAATATTTTGAATTAAATCATAGAAATAAATTAACTTAATGGGTTGCAAACTATTTGCTGGTCGAATTTAACATATTTGACCTTTTAAATTTTTATTCAGAACTTCCAGTTTTTGACCATGAGATGATTATAAAACCAAAAACTTAAGCAAGGAATTTTAGAAAGAAAAGTTGGATGCACAAGTTTGAATGTATTATTCATTTCTCTACTTGCACAATTTATAAATGCAGCCTGAAGGACATTGAACTGCTGGACTGGCATTCTCTAAGTCAGTACTTTAGCCATGTTGGAAGGTTGTTGTATTTCCTTTAAAGTCAGGTTTACTGCTTATAAGTAAAGGATTTGAAGGGATCAGTCACCAAGTAGCCCTGATTGAAAAGTAGTTGTTTTCTTTTCTTTTCCTTTCCTCTGCAGACATAAACAGATTTCCGCATCCATGTTTGTTCAGGTATCTTATCTTTGTTTTAAGTCAGCAGAGAGAAAACAATGGGAACAGTGGGAAATGTAGCTTGGGTTACATGGGATAGCTTTTACAGAAAGAATAATATTTTGCATTTTTGTAAAAAAATTAAGGAACTAAAAACAGAATGTAAAAGGTTAATTGTGTTTCAGGATTTCCTCATTTCTTTGTTGTCATCAGCAAAATATAGATAGAAAGAAACCTTCAGAGAGCAGCCTGCATTTGAACGAGCCAAGAGAAACAGCAATGGCTCGACAATGTCGCTCTCTGCAGTCAAAATAAAAGAAGTAACACTAAAGCATAAACACAATATAATATAATAGAAATAGAAAGGTGCAGTGCTATATCTTGAAAAAACATATAATATATTTTTTTAAGTCCAATTAATGTAATATTACAAACACAAATTTCCTTTGAAAAACGCCATTGTGTTCAGATGACATTATTTTGAACTATTGCAAGAAACTAGAAGACTCTAAGAAGTTGTGCTTAAAATACTGATGACCAATAACATTGCATTTATGGTATGTAGTCCTAATGTATAAATTTCATATTGGAAAACAACATACCCAGAAGCTCTCATTGGTTTAAACATTTTTCTTAAAATAAAATAAAAATCTTTAAACAATTTTGAAAATTTCATGTTGACACATCTTATATAATTGTACTGAAAAAATAAACGAATTTATTCAGAAAAAAATGTAAAATAAAAGTTTTGTTCGGGTATGCACATCCTTAAAAAGAACCTGTTCTATACTATAACTGTTCTATAATATAACTTTACATGTACTATAACATTTATCTTCAAATTAAACAATATATGCCAAGCTTTGCTGTGATGTGATTGCATTCAATCTGAGCCTGAAAATAAGTTTATCACCAGGCATGATAAGAAGACATGAAGATTGATTATGCCTTCGCCATCTACTGTACCTACTAACGCATTCATCAATTTGGTAGCTGGTAAAAAAAAAAGTTGGTTCAGATAGAGCAAAAACAAAGTAAAACACATAAATAAAATACAAATAAAATATAATAAGTCAAAAGGCCCCATCATTTGATTGGTAAACCTTTGTGTGCAATCAGAGTGAGCTACTAAAATAGAAATCTCTAAAGGAATAGTACAAGACTGGGCCCCTTTAAATGTTGAACCATATTTTTATTTCAAAACTGACTGGTATAAGAAACTTTCATGACTTCATTCACATGGAAAAAATCTCAGTGTTACATCTGGAAAAACAAAACAAAAAAAAAACGATTTAAATGATGCTCCTACTATGTTACACTCTGGGTATGATATCCTTTTGGTCCCACAGTCAGGTTTTTCTGCCAACAATTTATTTTGGAATTTTTATCTCACTTTTCTTTTAATTTAGGGTTCACTTCCAAAAAAGAAAAAAAAAACAATCCACTAAACTTTGTTGCCAAGTTTGGAGACATTTCGCTTCCCATCCAGGAAGCTTTTTCAATACAAAATGTCAGAACAGGTGTTGAGTTTGAGGCTTCATATAGTGGACCAAAAGCAAATCCATGTTTTGGTTTAGAAATCATGCAAATTGAACCATATAAACAGGTGCTTTATTAGCCTGCAATACCTAATACCTGCCTCTGTCTCTGAAAGGGGGTCATTAGGGGGAATTGTTGGCCTGGTTGAAGAGGCGAGATGTTCTGTCCCCCTGTAATGGGGTGGGGGTCGCGATGATAGCGGGAAGAAATCTGCTTTATCGCTGCATTGTAGGTTTTTGAAAGCTGAAACCTGAGTCCACCCCCTCTATTTAGGGTTGCTTTTTCTTTCTTAACAAAGATGGCTTCCATTTATAGCCCTCTCAAGGAAGGAAGGAAAACATTTACAAAAAACAACCTTAAACAGAGGGGGTGGACTCAGGCTTCAGCCTTCAAAAACCTACAATGCAGCGATAGATTTGATTCCTTCCCGTTATCATCGCAACCCCCATCCATTACATGGATACAGAACATCTCGCCTGTTCAGTCAGGCAAACAATTCCCCCAGTAATGGAGTTCGGGTTGACTCCACTTTCAGAGACTTAGACAGGTATCAGGCATTGAAGGGTAACAAAGTACCTAAACGACTGCCCATTGCATTCGTCCGGTTCAATTTGCATGTTTTCTAAGCCTTTGTTTTTGGCCCACTCTATAAAGTCTCAAACTCAACACTATTTCTGACATTTTGAATTGAAAATGCTTCTTGGATGGGAACTGAAAAGTCTTCAAACTTTGAAATAAAGTCCAGTGGATTGTTTTTTTTTTTTTTTNAAAAAAAAAAAAAAAAAAATAGGTTGGTGTGTGGTGGAAAGTTTAATGTAAATGTATTGACCTGTTGCATAGCAACCTCTCTGATTTGTTTGCTTAAATAAAAAAATGATGTCACTGCTAAAGAGAAGCCTGCATGGCTTTCAAACTCTCTCTCCTATTGAACCCAGTGTGGTTGCTATTTATATTAGTTATAGATCAATCATCCAGAGCATTTGTGTGCATGTAAAATATAAGGCCAAGGCTTTGTTAAACCCCAAGTGTGCTGACATACCAAGAGTAAGAGATTCTCATTCCAAAACTACATCCGCGAGGTGTCAGAGCAGCAGTGAAATTAACCATATTTATGAACCTGACTAAGGGTTCTCCCAAAAACTAGATTGTTAAGGATCAGCAAATAAACATTTGTTGATAAAACAAAACATCTGAGTTTGTCCAGTAGAAGTTTTAGTTTTACTACATTTTGACCAACTATTTAACTAAAGTCTTAGCTGCAGCTTGTGAAGGCTACTGTCATCCTTTAACATAATGAAAATCATTGTTATTAGCTTTGCTTAGAGAATTTAGCAGGCTAAAAGATCATATAAACAACTTTATTTGGCATCATCTTTTTCCACACTTAAATCTGAATGAGAGTCTCTGGTATGACATGCAATAGGATACTGATGTGTAAAAACCACCAATAAGGATTACAATCAAAGAAAACTGAGAAAAGCAAATACTTTTTGAGTTATTAAATGGTTTATACATCCTGCTTCTACATAAACTTTGACTATTTATATCGTCTTACACATAATTTTGTATATATAAAATGTATTTTTTGGTTTGCTGTTACATTCCTTATAAAGGTCATTATATATCTACTCCTTTTATATTTAATATTTTTTTATATAAAACACACATATTTGTACTGTTTCTCTTCTGTCACAAGTTTTTATTCAAAACCATGCAACCACTCTCTTATATACAGTGTAAATATGAAACAGGTGAGTGGCATTAAAGTCTAAGAGTGTTTTAAATTAAAATGTCAGCTTTTAGGTTATTGTGAATTTTCATAGAAAAAACACTGAGACCTAAATTTATAAAATAGCTAAGATTGTACATTTCTTTCACAACTAGTTTTACATAACTTCTTTAGTTTCCGTTGATAGAGTTAAATTTAATGAATTTAGTTTGAAAATGATTCAATGCATGGGTTAGGTTAAAACATATAGATGGTTTGGGAATGCTTCATGTATGGTTCCTAGTTTATATAACAAAGGTTCTGCAGAGAAGCTGCCCATGATTTTTACTCTGATTATATTATCATTCATTCAAGGATGATGAGCCGATCTAGCTTGGAGAGGATCAGCAGTATTGCCCCGAGCTGAAACGTGGTATGAGGACACATAGTTGTTCGCTGGCCAAGTAGCTTGAGAGCTACAACTGTTCAAACTACATGTTGACCTGATCCTTCATCCAGTTGGTACATCCTGTTTGGTGCCATGGGATATGGGATGGGTGTGTTAGGAAACATTAGAAGGAAGCAGAATGTAGACATTCAAATTTTCCTGAAATAACTCAGAACTAATTAATGACATCGTTCAGCCTTTTTGGCATAGATTTCATATTTATGCTTACAAAATTCTCAGACAGCAGCTCACACATCTATTTGTAGGATGGAGTCATATTATGAACCAGTTTGCACTGTCTCCACAATTAATCACAACTTTGTTGATTTTGATTTATTATCACACATATAATAAAGATCATAACAGACAGCTTGGATTGCAATAGATATTTCCTAATGAAATAATTTAAAGGTCTTTCATATATTTTTTCATAATGCTTGTTTTTTCTTCCTGGTTTTGAAGATCAATTTTGTTAAAAATTTCAGAAACTAGAACTAAGCTGTTTTATTGCCAAAAACAGTAGATAAAGACACAAACTCCTAATATTAGGATTAGAATCAATAAAATTAGGTAACTGAACTTGGACAATGCTAAGGCTGTGAGCCTTAACCACTAAAGTTTATTTAGTTGGTTTATTGGTGTGCTGAACCCATAAGAAATATGAATAAAATATTTTGAATTAAATCATAGAAATAAATTAACTTAATGGGTTGCAAACTATTTGCTGGTCGAATTTAACATATTTGACCTTTTAAATTTTTATTCAGAACTTCCAGTTTTTGACCATGAGATGATTATAAAACCAAAAACTTAAGCAAGGAATTTTAGAAAGAAAAGTTGGATGCACAAGTTTGAATGTATTATTCATTTCTCTACTTGCACAATTTATAAATGCAGCCTGAAGGACATTGAACTGCTGGACTGGCATTCTCTAAGTCAGTACTTTAGCCATGTTGGAAGGTTGTTGTATTTCCTTTAAAGTCAGGTTTACTGCTTATAAGTAAAGGATTTGAAGGGATCAGTCACCAAGTAGCCCTGATTGAAAAGTAGTTGTTTTCTTTTCTTTTCCTTTCCTCTGCAGACATAAACAGATTTCCGCATCCATGTTTGTTCAGGTATCTTATCTTTGTTTTAAGTCAGCAGAGAGAAAACAATGGGAACAGTGGGAAATGTAGCTTGGGTTACATGGGATAGCTTTTACAGAAAGAATAATATTTTGCATTTTTGTAAAAAAATTAAGGAACTAAAAACAGAATGTAAAAGGTTAATTGTGTTTCAGGATTTCCTCATTTCTTTGTTGTCATCAGCAAAATATAGATAGAAAGAAACCTTCAGAGAGCAGCCTGCATTTGAACGAGCCAAGAGAAACAGCAATGGCTCGACAATGTCGCTCTCTGCAGTCAAAATAAAAGAAGTAACACTAAAGCATAAACACAATATAATATATTAGAAATAGAAAGGTGCAGTGCTATATCTTGAAAAAACATATAATATATTTTTTTAAGTCCAATTAAGAGACTGGGTCATTAGGGGGAATTGTTGGCCTGGTTGAATAGGCGAGATGTTCTGTCCCCCTGTAATGGGGTGGGGGTCGCGAAAATAGCGGGAAGCAATCAGCTTTATCGCTGCATGGGTTGCTTTTTCTTTCTTAACATAGATGGCTTCCTTTATAGCCCTCTCAAGGAAGGAAGGAAAACATTTAAAGCATGTTAAGAAAGAAAAAACAACCTTAAACAGAGGGGGTGGACTCAGGCTTCAGCCTTCAACAACCTACAATGCAGCGATAGATTTGATTCCTTCCCGCTATCATCGCAACCCCCACCCATTACATGGGCACAGAACATCTTGCCTGTTCAACCAGGCTAACAATTCCCCCAGTAATGGAGTTCGGGTTGACTCCACTTTCAGAGACTTAGACAGGTATCAGGCATTGCAGGGTAACAAAATACCTAAACGACTGCCCATTGCATTTGTCCGGTTCAATTTGCATGTTTTCTAAGCCTTTGTTTTTGGCCCACTCTATAAAGTCTCAAACTCAACACTATTTCTGACATTTTGAAATGAAAATGCTTCTTGGATGGGAACTGAAACATCTTCAAACTTTGAAATAAAGTCCAGTGGATTGTTTTTTTTTTTTTTTTTACTTTTTTGGAATAACTATGACCTGGGTGACTGATAATTTTCAACCCACATTTAAGATTCACTGTATAATGATGGACTCCACTTAGAAATGGATGGACACAGACCAAATTGAGGATTCTCAATGCAATCATTCCGAGAATAGAACAGAGAGAGGAAGTGTCTGCAAAGTGCAGAGGCTGATACGGGAAGAGCTATGTCGTCAATTCTGGAGTAGAGGTCAGATTAGGATTAAAATAGGCTATCTAGATAGAGAGAGAGATAAGAGAGTGTGGTGTTGCAAGGGTTGCAGAGATTCCAGCAGTATGAATCAGAGGTCTAAGCTGGTACTGCTTTCTGACTTCCTTTCACTCCTCTCACTTGGTTTTGCTCGCTAGGACCCGATAAGCACTTTACAACTGTTTTTGTAGAGGTGCTGACGTGTGGTCTATGACGGGAAACAGCGATTCAGCGAAGTGGCCAAAGGGCTTTTCAAGCTTGGATTACTACATCTGGAGTAGGAGAAGCTATGCAGTAATGGAGACACGCAGGTTGGACATCAGTTAGAGTAAAGTGGGCTGAGGTCTCCTGGTAACACCTGTTGACTGTGATTTGAGCTCTGCATAGTCTGAGATTTTAGAGTAGTCTGTAACTGAGAAGCCATCTAGCTTCCTGATAGAATCACCACATAGCTCTAGCTGTTTCTGATGAGCATCCAAACACACCCTAATTCTAGACACAGGAGTACCGTCCAACTCTGTCCCAGACTTATGGCTCATGTTACATAAACTAGATGAAGACATGATGGATGAATTCCATATTGAGAGCAATCTTTGTTAGCAATCAAAGTCTAAATGTAATAAATTGTTAAACTAGTCACTGTTTAGTGCATGATATCATGGATTTGTATGATGTTAGCTGTTGTACAGCAGATGATGATTGCAATGTGAAAGAACGATCTCCAGTAATGGTAAATAATATCACAGTGGGCCTGAATGGGTGTCTGGCTGAAGACATTTTGTTGCATTATGGTCTCCTTAAGCGAATACTTAAAGTTTGTTATTTCTAAGTATCTTCTTTCTCATAATATCAACTCTAGATCCTTTATATAAATCCTCAGAACAGAGAAAATATTCTTTATTAGCTTGTTCAGTTACTTTTGATTCGATCTCTACTCTAGAAAACGACAGGGTGACAGCGGCATCAGACTTCACCTGCATTGCCTACTAATGGTGGTCAGAGGGCGCGGTGGTGCCGGTGTACGGCAGTCTGTGGCTACAATTTAGTTTGCCACCATCAGTGTGCATTAACAGGTGAATGACTGAATGTAGTGTAAAGTGCTTTATTTTAGTCTCCTGACTTGAAAAAGCGCTATACAACTACAGCCCATTTACCATTTACCATAGAAAATAGCCCTTTCCACAACTGACTTATTGAATATATGAAGCATGTTGGTGTAAACACTAACAGACCAAAACTTCCCAAAGGAATATAGTTTCTTCTGTTTTCCAGATAAACAGCAGTATAAATATAATCACCCCCACCCATATGTCTTCTCCCATAATGAAAATCTTCTTTGCTTTTTTATTATTCAGTATTCAACGATTTTTTTTTTTTTTGCCACCACTTTCCACAGAGTGGTCCACCATATCTGTATATGTAATCTGTTTTCTGATTTTCTGATAAATGCAGAATCATCCCATGTCTGCAGATGCTTGCATTAGAGGTCTAAGGGATACAGAGTAAAGGGAAATTATGAAAGTACACTTTCCTGTGTTGCTCACTGTGGTGGATGATCCTCCCACCACCACATCGTGTTAGTATTTTTTTTCTTGCTTTATATTATATTACAGTTTATGTTTAAGTTGGTTATTTCTTTTAGACAGGTATTTTCTAATTGATGCACACTTTAGTTAATGTCTGTCTGAATGGTTTATTTACACTTGTTCTTTTGTTTGAGGTGCTGCTGATGCAGCTGCTGGAAGAGGAAACCTGGAGCGTGCCATTTTTAAAAGACCGACGGGGGAGACTTGTTTCAAGTTGTTTTCAATTAGATTGTCACTTAAATACTCACTTATTGTTTCTGTTAAGTAAAAGTTAGTTTTGCTTTATTTGTTTCATAGAATGGTTAATTTTGTATGTATTTGTTCTTTTGTTATGTTCTGCCTCCCTTATGTGGTAGACTTGGGTCACCCCATCCCTTTTTAAGCATCCTTTAGTTCTTTGTTTGCAGGTCAGTTTTTTGTTTGAGTTGGATCCTCAGTTGACCTCAGTTAAGTTGGGCCCAGATTCATGTTATTTTGTTTTTAAGTTATTTTGTATTGCTTTTGAGCCTTTATTAACCATTTTTACACAATTAAATGAAAGCACTTTTTCAAATTTTGAACACCTTTTGTCCTTATTTAATTTTGGTCCCTCACACTCACCATCTGGTCAGACACTCACCCCTTCAGGCTGCAAAACGATGGTCTGTTTTTTTAGGTTCCAATTAAATCAATCATAAAGGTTCAGGTGCCTGATACATCCAATGTAATCTAAACTTAGTTTTGCTGCTATGTAGTGTAAATTCTCTTTAGAGGTTTTAAATTTGGCTTAAGTTCTGAAATAAATTGACAGATGATGCTTTTTCAGATCTTTTTCTACTGTTTTACATCGTTTATAAGAAATACTATCTATGTCAATCAGATAAGGAGCCGGATGATGGTGCAGTTTATCACTGTTGATTCATTCCAGCCTTTTCTTAGGTTGAATTTCTTTTTGTGCAAAGCTCTATACAGGGTCTATATAAGGAGGGTCAAATGAGGACTTTTTTTGTGTGGGCACGTGTTTGTCAGCCTTCCCAAGCATTTGACCAATCAAAATGACTTAATCTGTGTCCAGGAAAACTTAACACCCAGATAGCATAAAGCATCACTACAAAAATGTGTGTTTTTATTTTTTTAGGTTTAACATTTCATTAGAGCTCACACATATGTTGTGTATGTCAGTGGTATACAGTAAGTGGGGCAGCTGAATAAAGTATTCATTACAATAATTATACTAATTGACATAACCAAAACCATTTATGCCAGCCGAGCAATGCTGTGGATCCAATCACATATGCTACAGCTTTCAGAAGCTTGAGGGGGGAAATTCTGCATTGTTTGTTAATCACTGCATTCGTAACATCCAATATGCATGCAAAGTCGCGTACCAACAGTGTAGAATATGGGTAAACTCGTTTTTTCCCCTTTGGTATCTGTATTAGCTAATGATTGAACATTAAAGTGGTATGTAAATCTAAATAATTGCTAAAAAAAAATGCTATAAAAAAAGAATGGGTGTAACCAGTGGTGGAAAAATATAGAGACTTTGTAAGTAAAATGTTTAAATGTGTTTTTGTAATGTTATTTCGAAGTCTTGAGTCTAAAAGATTGCTTTCTGTTCTGGATTTAGATAAGGACCGAGTGGACTGTGACTAAGTCTGGGTGGTTGGATGCCAGTTGCAATATTTGTGGCGAGAATGCTGGGACTACATTAATAACCACGGTCACAAAACAGGAACTGTTTCTACTGTTGCCTGGGAAGATTTCATCCACAGACAGCTTAAGCTAGATGACTGCTGGGAGGTTTTAGGTATTTATGTTACTTAAGCTTATATGGAGGATAACTCCACCACAATAACTACATTTAAGTAACCCTTTTAGTTCCTTCTTCAAGTTGTTTTCTTAATTGAAGCTCTGCATTTAAAACTTTCTTATGTAATCTCTAATTTGAGAAG
Source organism: Cyprinodon variegatus (assembly GCF_000732505.1). Lineage (NCBI taxonomy): Eukaryota > Metazoa > Chordata > Actinopteri > Cyprinodontiformes > Cyprinodontidae > Cyprinodon > Cyprinodon variegatus. Next base: position 268,679 of record NW_015150805.1, read on the forward strand.
CTGCAATAAGTTCATGATGTTAAATTCATAACCGTAAGGCAACATAAAAAACCAAAAGACTTGCCCTTGAATTCACAATTTCAATTTCCCCCCTCATAATTCGAATATCCTATATATTTGTTTTTGTTTTTTTCACCATATTTCTCTCAAAAAAAGAAAATCAGTCTTCTATGTGAGCTGTACAGACAATAAAGAAACAAAATCATTTTAAAGTGACATTCTCTATAACATGATTCACAACCATAGGATTTACAAGACAGTAAAAAGGGAAACATAATCATGAAGAACGTGAGTTAAGGACTCCACCGTTACCTCTTGGTTGCTACCAGCAGTGTCCAGATGACAGTGAAAATATGATCCGTGCAGAGATGAAAACTCTGCACTGCAGTGCAATAAGGCACCCACAGTGCAGAAAAATGTTAGGAAATCTCTTACGTCTATATTATATTATTTTACATATGATAATTATTCCCTCAATGTTATATCCAGCTGTTTTATGACAAAACTGTTTGCTATCAGGTTTAAATCTAAATATTTTATCTCATAACTTTAAAAGTGCTGAAAGCCTGCCTTTGACTGCTAAAGGTAAACTGTTAACTACGGTATCATTAGTTTAAGTTTGTCCTCTACCTGTTTTATTTGTTTTGCCACCTGGTATTATTTTATTTTTATTTTTTTTTTATCTTTATTGCTTTATTTTTCTTCTGTTTTACTGTTCAGTTCATTTAAAGCACTTGTCAAAGAAGTGTCTTTGTACTGATTTGTGCTATATAAATAAACTTGCCTTGCCTTGCCTTGCCTAGGCTTCCCTTCCCACGCAGCTATTCTCAGAGTGTACATCAGGTGGTATGAGACTAAAAAAATACAGCACTTGCAGTCAGCTGAACAGAGAAAAAAATACGAAGCATCTACAGCAACATATTTTACTTATCTCACTGAAATTTGAGGTGCAACAACTGACATTGTTGGTGAAACCCAAAACACACACGCGGATACTGGCAAAGTAATTCCATGGAGGCTTGCCCTAACCTCTACATACTGTACTGCAACCCCTTCCTCAGTCTTACCGTACTTCCAATTCTAAACTTGTCCAACTTTAACACATCAACACACAATCAGAGAGTGGAAAGAGGTGAAAACTGGCAGAGGCCCAGCGCTAATTTGCATTGCTGCCAATATGTGACCCAACTATCAGTTGGTTAGTTTAACTGGACACTATACAGCCGCCCTTTTGATAAAAAGAAGAAGGCCACAGGGCAGAGGAAGCCACTGTAGCATAACTGAAAGGCTTGCAGCAGTCTCCAAAACAGCAGGAGGCACCTGCTTTGCTGAGTAATTTATTAGGTTCCAGTGCCTACGATTGGATTTCTGCAGGATGCCAACAGTGTAACCTGCTCTCACGGTGCAAAGAGCTTGTGCCTGCCAATACAGATCTCCAAGTAAGCTCCACACATCCACAAATGTGAGACTCACCAGGGTAAGATCCTCCACTACAGATGGATCTGAGATCATCAGCATGAGGTTGCTACAGTATATTCAATTCTTACTTTCTTTGTTGTTTTTTTTCCCTCACCAGCAGAGTGGTTTCAACATGTGTGAGACATGACGGCATGTTGAGCTAAATAAAGAACTGCTCACTGAGGTGGTTGTGGTCCTTGGGCTAGTCCAGCTGACACACCTTCTTTTGCCGCTTTGATTTTTTTCTGGCCTACAGGATATTTCTAGTTTCAAGCTATTCTCAAAGAGAAAAAACATCTGTCTTGCTAATTCAAAGCAGAGCCTGACCGTGCTCACACACCCCTGATTGTTAACTAAAAAGCAGATTATTCATCATGAATTTTAGTTGTTTTTCATCTCTGTTTAATCAACAGAAAAACATATTTTCACCTTTGATGACTCCAGCCAGCCAACAGTCCGTTTTCAGACCACTCTGAAGTAGGGCGTTGGTTCTGTCTCAAGTAGCTCCACATGCCAGTGTTTATGAGCCTTATATTTTCATGTACAACCACAAGTCTTTATATAGCTTTTATTGGGTGATCATGTATGCCTGTGGACTGGGAGGGGTTCCTACCTGGCTTAATTTTTCCATGAAATCCACTCAGTTTGAAGAAAAGCGGCATAGAAACATCTGAGTACAGGAGAGCTTTTGTTGAATACCTTGTAAACAGTGCAGCCGAAGTTTTAGGAGTGATCCTGAGATGTATGTCATGGAAACTACCTAAGCGTTGGCATGTCATCCTGAAAGAACCACCTCTTTTCATTTTCACTAACAAGGGTCAACTCATGCCACATTTTGACTTTTCTCTTTGCAGAGATGAGGTTAGCAAGTTCATTTCACAACCTTTCATTTGAATTCCACACATCTTTCCCAAACTTCCCATTGGGATGTGGAGATTACAACACACAAGCATTGGATTCAAACATTATTGTGATCAACTCAATTACAAATTAAAGGTTTTCACTTCAATCTCATGTAATCTTCATGCATGACATGAACTTATAAAATGCCATCGTTTTCCACTATTCACCTGGTAGATGAGGACTTTGAAGTTGCGTCTCTTAAGCAGCTCATGCTCGTTGCTCTCCAGCTTCTTGATCTGGCCCGCCTGCTTCTCCAGGTTGCTGCGCACCGTCTTGACGTTGACGCTAACCTTGCGCACTTTGTCCAGCATTTTATTGACAGTGTTGGCAGTGTCGACGTGGTTCTTGGACAACTTTGCCAGCTCCCCTTGGATGGTTGACACTGACTTCTCCATTGCCTCTTGCCGAGCCTCCAGTCCGTTCTGGGTCTGCTGGATCTTGTCTACCACACCGATGATCTTGTCTAACAGAGAGAGAACCATGACCCCGTTCATCTGAGCTTCACTTTTGCCTCCGGAGCCTCCATCCAGCACCAGATCCACCTCTTCAGCTGGATCATCGTCTACTGCTGGCTCTGTTGCAGCAGCAACAAGAGCAACTTCTTCATCATCGTAGGGTACATCTGCATGGGTGGCGAGCTCCTTTTTGACAACTGTATCTGCCATTCCTGACAACTAAATATACTTACTCTTTACCAAAAAGTGTATTGATTGGGGAACCTCTAGTCTTTTTTTCTTCTTCTTAGATAATCAGTTTTTCTGCCTCTTTAGATGTGAAACCTTTCCTCGGCTTCAATCTCTCTCAGTCAGCCCTCTCTGCCTCTCTCTGCCTCTGCTTTGGGATGCCAGCCAGCCAAGGGGAGTGGGGCCTCTCACAGCTGAAGCATGTGTGCCCTGACTGAAATGCCTCTGCTCAATGCAAAACCACCCACTCCAACCTTTTCCCTGCTTGCACCCAGCCTCCACCCAGTGCCAACCCTGCTGCTCCAGCTCCACCCCATTCTGTCCCCAAGCAGAATGTCTGCAGACCCCTCCTCTCAGTGTCATAACACTCCAAAATAACACGGCAAGGTGAGGGTATCTAATGGAAACACCGCAGAAAACATTTAGAAAGAGCATGAAAACATACTTGGCTGTACTCCTAAAGCATTGCACTTAGCAAGAAACCTTTCCTTTTGTAGTTGTGTTTGTATTAGATTACATTTTTTTTTATGATTTTGGATAAAACTATTTAATATAATAAAAAAATTATAAATATAAATAAAATTATAATAATGATAACTGAATCCAACATCACACGAAAATACAGTATAGATTAAAAAAAAATAAAAGTCCAAAAAAAATAAACAATTTATGAGCTCCATAGTTATTCACTAGAGGGCAGTGATTAGCTTCACTTTAAGTTTTAAACAATAAATAGTCATCATTTTTATTTATTTTTCTTTTTACAAACAGGATCGTATTCGATCGGGTATTACAATTTTAAGGCTTTAAAAGTCTCTGGTCTTTTATGCCACCTAGTAATCTCTCTGTAATTTCTAAAACAAAAAACCCTTTAAGGGTTTAACTACCCTAAAACCCTGGAATGATAGAGATCATAATATTAAGGGATTTTCTTTCCTGTCTTATAACTGACATTGAATGCCATTATACAGCTTTTTAAGTGTTTTTATTGTATGATATTAAATGCTGGTAACGAACCTGGTAAAGTTCAACATGCAAACTCTTTTAGACTTAGATTTTATTTTGTAATTTTGTACACACAAGTGTTAACAAAAAGAAATTTTGTTAAGTATAGATCTGTAGAACATTTCCTTTTTTAAAGTGCAGCCTTGATAAGGTAAGCAGCAGTAATAAAAAAAAACATTGTGATGAAAAAAGTAATGTATAGTTACAGTTCTCACATTCAGATGTTTTTTTAAATTTGTTATTATTTTTATTTTTTTGCTGTTTGAAGTTTTACTGAGATACTTAAGATGTAGGCAAATAAGTATTTCAATGTTTGCAACTGACAGTATCCAAAACCTCAATATTCCAATAGATGTGCAAAAAAAAATATATATATATATATATTTTTTTTTTTACATAATTTGTGTAGTTACCTATTGCTACCACTAGAGGTCAGTATAGGCTCTAATTTTAAATCCTTCATCGTTTTTTTTTTCTAATAATTTATTTTGACAGAACCCCATTGTATAATTGTAAAAATACGTTAATAGTGTTAGAAATGCGTTAAAGTATTATATTTTCCATAAAGAGTCAAAAACTCTCCTGTGTAATTGTCGGTTTGGGTGCGTTTCACTCTTCTCTCCAGCAGATGTCGCCGTAAGTTCCGGAGAAGCGTTTCAAAATAAAAGCTTTCCATTAGCAAATCCACACCAAGATACGTTTTGATAGCTTCGGAGCCAATAGGAGTGAACTATTAGAGGTCACCTGACTCGAGAATTCATCAATCGATACACGATCCTTCCGCCTCGAAAGGTCCTCGGTGAGCTTCGTTCACTTCCTCGGATCGCCTCTCCACAAATTTCCGAGAGGTAAGAGGTAGTTACCAAGAGCAGGAAGGACACAATCCTTATCGAGGACTTTAACGGTAATTAAAAAGCGTCCAGTTAGTCTGGAAACGGCTTAAACCTGCGTTAATATAGTCTTGACTTTCTACAGTGTTCAAACTTGTAGACGTATTGCTCAACAGGTTCGCTAAATTGTTAGCTTCTCTGAAAGCTAGCTAGTTTTTTTTACAGCTCTTTAAACCAAAACAAGAGAAAACTGAGATGAGACAAAAAAGTCAATGGTTTGTTTAAGGTTTATTAAAGATGTATTATTGCTGATAAGTAATGTCGACCTGTCAGTTTAGAAAGACTCCACCTACCAGGTTTATACCGTTTGTGTTTGGGTTAAAAAGCTTACAGGACCAATTCTAATGTTTGTATTCCTCTGGGCTGATAATTCTGCGTGGGATTGACAGCTTAACCTGGATAATTGGAGCAACCTTCTGATCTGTTTCAGTTGGTATTTATTGATTGGACTAAACAGGAATGGTTTTCCAGGTGTACAGAAACAAAACAGGAGTTAATGAGTGAATGGAGCTGCTGCTGGATCTTGAAAGAGTCACCTGACTCATTGTAATCCCCAGATTAGCTCTGTGTGGTCGTTTTATGCTTCTTAGCTTTGAGGTATTTGAACAATCCTGAGATTTAAAGTTGTTTTTTTGTGTGAAGGTAAATGTAAAATCAGTAAGTTTGAACTTTCACCTCTTTATAGGGTAAGTTACCTTTTTTGATCACAGGACAAACCAGTCAGTGAGATCTAGAAGCACAATATCTATATCCAGCCATTCTGCAGATCCTGCTACATGGCTGCACATCTTATTTTGGAATTTGACCAATTAGATGAGCCCTTGAATAATATATTACCTACTGTAAATTAAGTTGGGGAAAAAAGCTAATTGAAAAGTTAAAAAGTAAACTTAAAAAGTTACTAAGCCTAGTTAACAATTATATTTAGGTTTATAAACAAAAAAAATAATAAGTGCCAGTATCAGCACTAATGCCCCTAAGGTTATGTTGTACCAAAAAATGTTTTTTCTTTCACTCTTTTATAGAATCACTTTTGTTGTTTTTCTTAATATATCTGAGCAAGTTGGTGTTTCTTGTTATTATATTGAAATCTATTTTTGCCATCAATATATCCATATTTTTTTAATGTTACAAAGGTAATAAGATATTGTCCTGGATTCCAATGACACTATTGGCTTGAAATGTTTTTTTTAAAGTATTTCACTGAAGTGTGAAGTCTCTTTTTTTTCTCTATTTTTCACATGTCCAGTTTTAGCGAAGCTGTAAAAGTGACACCTAAGTGTTTAGGATCCTCCGTCATTAGAGATCCAGTGCAGAAAAATTGCAAAGTGCCGATTGGTCTATTAATAATGAATGCTTTCTTTCCATAGATCTTGATTGATTTCAGAGTGCTGGGCGCTCTCATCCATCAACAGGATGGGGGAACTCTTTAGAAGCGAAGAGATGACGCTAGCTCAGCTCTTCCTCCAATCAGAAGCTGCCTACTGCTGTGTCAGTGAGCTTGGAGAGATCGGGATGGTGCAGTTTCGCGATGTATGTCCACTTTTATTTTTTGTCTTAAGATTTTTTTTTGTAAAAGTGCAATTACTCAGTGTTACAGATCATTTTTTGTTTGGCTACATCCGTACTGCTGTGGATGCCCTTTGCATCATGTGCTCACAGCTGACTCCTCATTCCAGCCATGAGAAAAAACTCATTCTTGATCAGAGTAAAGGAAGGCTGTTGTTATGAGATATACGATGGGTTTAGGGGAGAAAAAAAAAGCTTTGTAACAGCATGAGCCCTTATCAGGCTTTAACACACTCCAGCAGTTTAAGGAAATTATCTATAGGGCATTAATGTTCTGTCACTGACCCCTCTTCTTCTTGTTTTAGTTAAACCCTGATGTTAACGTCTTCCAGCGAAAGTTTGTTAATGAAGTGCGGCGATGTGAGGAGATGGATCGCAAATTAAGTGAGCTTTGGTTTATTATACAAGAAACTTTTTTATGATAGTGAAGAAAATCGATGGAGTTTAATACATTAAAACACTTTTTATTTGACATGCTTTAAGTCTTTTTTGCAAATCCTACTTTTCAACAGGATTTGTGGAAAAGGAAATTAAGAAGGCCAGCATCCCAATAATGGACACAGGAGAGAACCCTGAAGTCCCTTTTCCAAGGGACATGATTGATCTAGAGGTGATTGTTTTATTGTAAATTTAAAGAGCTTTAATTTAATTTAATTATATGTATTTATTTGACAGGGACAAGGTACATTAAAAAACATTCCTGCAAATGCACTAGAATTAGCCGAAAGGCAATTTTTCATCTGTTGTCCCTGGACAGATGTTAAAATTGTTTACCTAAAAAAAAAACAACAGTAAGCATGCTACAGTGTAAAATACAAATATAAAAAGAAATAAAAACAGCTGTAACTCCTCAAAACTGATTTAAAAATACAGAATAAGTGTTCGCTGGACTACAGAGGTTTATAAAATAGAATAAAACATTTAAACTATGTATATATATATATATATATATATATATATGTATATATATATATATACACACACACAAGTGGCAGCATGGCTTGTTAATGATAGACATTCAACTAATGCTGACATGTGTTATGAGCCAATTTTTTAGATGCTTTTTGAAATTAGTGTATGTTGTAAGTTCCTTTTACACAATTAAGTCTATTTTCATTTTTATATTTTAATTCATCATTTGAAAAATTTCAATGCATTTGGTACTTATCTTAGATAAATGAGGCATGAAGTAAAGTCATAAAACCATAAAAACGACTAGATGTTCTTTTGCTGCCTCCTATTAGTGGAAAACTGTTCTGGCCATTTATTAAATAGATGATTATAAGTTTTTTTTCCAGAAGATATAAAACACTGAAACCATGCAGTTAATAGCTGTTCTTTCAACTAACAAATTAATAATCCTTTTTTTCAATTTTCCTGCTTTGGTTAAAAATAAAAACATAATTATGAATGATGTATTTTGTGTTTTTATTGTAAAATTATAGCAAAGTAGCTGTAGATTTCTTAGTTATACTAATGGAGTAATGGATCCTGATCTGCTTTTGTGATGGTTTTTAATTTTCACTTTCTCGCTCACAGGCTACATTTGAGAAGCTCGAAAATGAGCTGAAGGAAATAAACACCAACCAGGAGGCCCTAAAGAAGAACTTCCTGGAATTGACTGAGCTCAAGCACATTTTGCACCGCACTCAGCAGTTTTTCAACGAGGTCAGTTGCATTGTTTTGAACGGAGGAATTGTCTTCTGCTCCTTGGGTTTTAACGTTGTACTGGACGTAAAAAGAGGCGTCTTCTTAATTATTTGGAAGTCGTTTCTCTCCATGTTTGTTCAGGTTCTTAAAATCATGAACAGAAACAATTACCAAATTAAGAAGTCTCCTTTAAAAAAAAAAAAATTTTTATAAATGCAATATTTCTGAAATGCACAAAACTGATATGACAGGAACATTCTAACTTAATAATTTATCTACAGACGACCATAAATCGGAAACCAAATGTGCTTATTTCCAATCTTCCCTTCATTTAAAAGCTGTCAGCGTTGCTCACATAGACAAACTTTTCACAACTCAAATTCAACAAAAGGTGTTTTCTCTCATGATCTTTCATAGTTGCTCACATGACTGCAGCATTTAGCTTAGTCATTCATTATAGTGAGCGCAGTGTTTGGTTGCTCAGCCCTGCAGTATTAAATGCCTTATCCTGTCTGAGCTTAAACAACCTTTGCCCATCATTATTTCCACTTCACTGCCTTAACAAGCAGAACTGTGTCAACTGATGGCACAGAGGCATCTTTTACAAGTTGTTATGAGCTCTGATTTAGGTGAATAATTCAACCAAAGAAGTAAAGGCTCAGCCATTAACTGGAGGAAAAACTCTTCAGAGTTTATCTCTTTAGAAAATATGTTTTTTTTTATATAAATGAGTTTTCATGAATGTGCTGAGACATGATTCCAGCTGTGGGGATGAGTTTGACCTGCAGTGTAATGGTTTTAATGGTTTCTATGCCACGGGACAGATGGAAGATCCCAGTTTGCTTGAAGAGTCTTCCATGCCCCTGGATTCCAATGAGCCAAACAGAGCCGCTCCTCTGAGACTTGGGTGAGCCTGTTTTTTTTGTTTTTTTTCTCACTCTTGTAGGTTTAAAGGATTAAGCTGTTTTTCGCCATCTCCATTTGGAGGATTTCCAGCCGCTGCCTTTCAGCCATCTATGTTAGAAACCTCCTCCCTCAGGAAACTTTAGGCTCTCTCCTCCAGACTTTCTTCCAAAGAAGTGCTGTTTTGAAAAAGTCCCTAATGATTTAAATTTCTTTTGATTGTCGTGAAATTAACAGATTGATTCTGTGTTACAGATTTGTGGCTGGAGTCATAGGCAGGGAGCGTATTCCCACATTTGAAAGGATGCTGTGGAGAGTTTGCAGAGGAAACGTTTTCCTGCGGCAGGCAGATATTGAAGACCCTCTGGAGGACCCCTCCACAGTCAGTGCTCTTCATAAACTGCTTTATCGTACGTTTAACTTTCTACTAACTGAATAATAATTTCTTTTTCAGGGCGATCAGGTCCACAAGTCTGTCTTCATCATATTTTTCCAAGGAGACCAGCTGAAGAACAGAGTCAAGAAAATCTGCGAGGGGTAGGTGAATCAAAATCTCTACAAATTACAGGATTACCTGTTCGTAATTAACAGGTTGTCCTTCTGTGCTCCTGATTTTGTCCTTAGGTTCAGAGCAACGTTATACCCGTGTCCAGAAACGCCTCAAGAGAGGAAAGAGATGCTTGCAGGAGTGAACGCTCGCATTGATGACCTGCAAATGGTGAATAAACATTACGAGAATTAAGGACTTGGATCCGCCTTTGTTTTTGTTTTGTTTTTTTCCTTTTAGCTGACAAGAAAACATGTCTTTATTTTCTCCCTTACCACAAAATTCTTGTTTCTTGTACTGTGGTTGGGACTCTCTTTGGGGTTACTTCTCTTTTTAAACATGCTTCCATTCTTTCTGTATCTGATGCAGCTAAAACTTCTTAACCTTTCCACTTAAAGCATAGTGGCTAGTTTGCTGTATATGTTGCTCCAAAGTATCCATCATCTTCTTACAGATGAAGTAATACCTTTTTTTATTTCCACATGTGGGTAACTTAATTCTCTTACTGTGTTACATTCACCTGCATGGATTAAACATCTTATTTAGGGAAACTTTAACCGCTTCTTATGAAACTGCAGACTTATACTCTGACAATATGGGATCAGACAAAAAAGCACAAGCAGGGCTTTATTTACTATCCTCTTTCTAAACATTCAGTGGATCAGACAAACAGTTAACTGTAAATACAGCTTGGTGCTAATTTCTCTTATTTGGAGCAGAACAAGGCTTTCCAGGCCAGAAGCACTAAACCTCTGATGTCTGAATCTTCTCAACTGGGTCTTTACTCCAGACATAAACATTAGTTAGATTTTTCTTTATTCGCTCTTCTTTTTCTAGATTGTATCCATTTAAATATTATAATGACTAAAGGCATAACAGAAATATGCAACGTGTTTAAAAGATTTACTGCTGATAAATCAGAGCTACATTGTTAACAGATTATGAGCTTGCTCTAAATACAGTAGTTGGAATATTTTCACAAAAAAGAGTTTCTGATGATACAGAAAGGAAAATTAGCTTCAGGTCCATTTGCACGTCCCAGTAAAGCAATTTGTGATTATACTTTCTTCTTGACTGAGTTTCTTTTGATTCAGTTGTGTCAAACAGTTTTACTTTTGTAACCTGAAGGTTCTGAACCAGACGGAAGATCACAGGCAGAGAGTCCTGCAGGCTGCGGCCAAGACAGTCAGGGTGTGGTTCATTAAGGTGAGGAAAATGAAGGCCATCTATCACACCCTAAACCTCTGCAACATCGACGTCACACAGAAATGTCTGATCGCCGAAGTGTGGTGTCCTGTGTCTGACATGGACTCCATCCAGTTCGCCCTGCGGAGGGGGACGGTGAGTAGACCTAAGTGGCAGTGGTGGTGGGAGGAGTGTATTTTCTTGTATATAAGTTGAACTTGCTTGTCCCGGATTTTGTTTGTTTAGGAGAAAAGCGGCTCCACCGTGCCTTCCATTCTCAATCGGATGCAGACCAAACAGACTCCACCCACGTATAACAAGACGAACAAGTTCACCTCAGGGTTCCAGAACATTGTGGATGCTTATGGGATTGGCAACTACCGTGAAATAAACCCAGGTTAACAGACAGTTCTGTCAGATTCAGCCTCCTCGGCTGCGAGGTTATCACTGAGCGCATGTCAGAAACCTCATTGACGTGTTTAATTTGCTCGTTTCATGTACCATCACCACCATCCCGTCATCTTCCTTCGATTCCTGCCTTCCTGTCTTCAGCACCATACACCATAATTACCTTCCCCTTCCTGTTTGCCGTCATGTTTGGTGACTTGGGCCATGGGACCCTCATGACCTGCGCGGCTCTGTACCTTGTGTTAAGAGAGAGCAGGCTGATGGCCCAGAAGAATGATAACGAGGTATGAATTCTCACAGTCGTCTCGTCCTTCCCACCCTGCCCATCCGCAGAGAACCGACGGCGCTCTGCAAACATCCATCCCTTTAGTTCACGCGCTCTTTTTAGTTCATAACCTGATCGGGTTTTTTCTCTTTAGATTTATTCCTTGTTGATCTTTTCTTGTGGCAGATATTCAACATGGTGTTTTCTGGACGTTACATCATCCTGCTGATGGGAATATTCTCAATGTACACTGGCCTCATTTATAACGACTGCTTCTCCAAGTCCCTCAACATGTTTGGCTCTGGATGGAGCGTTAGACCCATGTTTACAGAAGCCAACTGGTCGTAAGTATCGAAAAACAGCAAAGGTCGTTAACTATGATGGATTTCTTAGCATTAAATTAACATCAGTACTATAATTTAAGAGTTTATCAGCTCAATCTTTGAGCAAAGTTAGAACTAAAGAAAAAAAAAACTATTGTACTGTCTAAATTGTGAGATTTAAGAATCTTATACTGTCCATAATTGGTGTTTTGTGTTTACTCAATGACAACAAAAGAAGCATTTTGCACAGGCTCAACTTTAATTAAGTAAACAGATGTTTCTTCTTCCCTCCAGTGATGAAACGCTTGGTGGAAACGCAGCCTTGCAGTTGGATCCTGCAGTAAAGGGAGTGTTTCGAGGGCCATATCCACTTGGAATTGATCCAGTAAAATTTTTGATATTTATTTATTTTTCTAGTTTTTAACATTTGCATATTCATCACGAAAAAAGGCCTTGTCTTTGGAAAGATTTAAATATACTTTATTTCATGTTATTCTGTCATTGTAACAGTCAACAGGCCAGAGTTGTTCTGAATGTGTATATTTATGAAATGCAAGCAAAAATGGGACCCCTGTCGTTTCAGTTTAGAGGGGCAACCTTTTTACAGTTTGATAAAAGGCCTGTGAAATGTTTGGAAAGTTTGCCCTCATGCATAAATGTGGAGGGTCTTAAATGTTTCTTCATTAGCAGTTAAAATCTGAATTTACTTGAATATGGATTCATAGGAATATGGACCAAAAATATCATGATATTGTCTTCTGAGTTGAACTAACGTTATTATGATAACACAATGACCAGTTTTAGATTAACAGTCCAGTTTCTAAGACCACATTTGTTTCAACTTAAAGGACTAAAATAAAATAAAATAAAATAAAAAGAAGAAAATATTGATCTATTTTCATAAATTAAACCCCAAATTCTGTGAAGCATGGTAGGACACATGGAGTTTCAATAAACTAATAAAAGAGGGTTATAAAACTGAGATATATTGATGTTCTAAATCTATTTTCAGTTATTTTTTGAGTTAATGTCTTTGTTAATATTAGTATGAAATAATTTAAACCAATAAAAAATGGCTGCATTAATTTCTCTGTCTAGTGAAAAAGCTTTAATAACAAATTGCCTGATAAGCCTCATGGATTGTCTCTCTCTTTTTAACTTCATACCTTTTTATCATTATTATTATTTTATGTTCATAAAATATGAATATTTTAATTACTTCAATGCTCCACATAACCTTAATCAGCACGTTTCTTTGACCTGATTAATGCATCTCTGATTATTAAGAACTTTAAGGTGCAGAGCTCTCCTTGGTTCTGAAATAAGAGCCGTTTTGCTTTGCTGTGATGTTTTTCAGATCTGGAGTATTTCCATCAACAAGCTCACATTTCTGAACTCCTTCAAGATGAAGATGTCTGTTGTCTTAGGAGTCATCCACATGATCTTTGGTGTCACTCTAAGCCTCTTCAACCACCTGTGAGTTTTTTCATACATGTTGTTTTAAAACCTCTTTGTTTTTGCGTTTCCCACCAAGCTGATCAACTGATGTTTTTTATTTGTTTTTTTACAGGTATTTTAAAAAGCCGCTGAACATCTACTTGGGATTCATCCCAGAGATTGTCTTTATGTCCAGTCTGTTCGGCTACTTGGTCATTCTGATCTTCTATAAGTGGGTCTCTTATGATGCGCTAACCTCCAGGGATGCTCCCAGTCTCCTCATTGCTTTCATCAACATGTTCCTCTTCAGCTACAATGACCCCACTTCTAAACCTCTCTACAGGGGGCAGGTCAGACCAATCAGCCTCATATGTAAATAATTTGCGGAGTTAAATTGTGGAAAAATCTAAATGAGAACCTAAAGCAATGCACAAACATATTCCTTTTCAAAAAAATGTACAAAGAAATTATTTTCAAAAGGTATAGAGAAGCATTGTAGAAAGTTTTGTTTGTGTTTTTTGTTTTGTTTATTTGTATATATGTATGAAGGTATATGTGTAGGTAGGTATGTATTTATATGAATATATATTGCAACATAATTATACATATTGTAAATTGAAGAAATACAAGAATTAAAGGGGTAGGAGCACATAAGTTTTACTTCTTCCTACTCCTTTTCGCACATGTAATAGAGGTATGTTAACTCAGGAAAGAAGGGTACCTTGTTTGCTGTTTTTTGTCTCCAATGTTTTTAAACATTGTTTTTTTTGTTTTTCTCTTGCATGTTCAAAATAAAGAATAATAAAAAAAAAGGTGAATTTCAGCTCATAGATGTGCTCATTAAACAGATTTTAATTCATTTTCTTGTTGTCTCTGCAGATGGGTCTCCAGATATTCTTGGTGCTAATAGCGTTAGCATGTGTCCCCTGCATGTTGATTGTAAAAACTCTGGTTATGCGGAGGCAGTATTTATGGCAAAAACATCTGGTAAGATCAGAGTGGACTTATGGCGACAGCGCTCGTTAGTGGGAGATCGTTCATTTGGTTTTAACATCCCGTTGAACAGGGCACACAGAACTTTGGAGGGATACGGGTCGGCAACGGTCCCACCGAGGACGAGGCCAACATTATCCAGCACGACCAGCTGGCGCAGCAGTCAGAAGAAGAACCGGAGGTGAATTCAACTTTTTCCCAACAGTCTTTAAATAATCACTGATTTGTAACTGAAACAATGCTTGTTATGCAGAAGGAAGAGCAGTTCAGGAGTTTGAGGGAGCACAAGTAAAATGATCAGACATGTTTGAATAATTCAGCTAACCTCATGTTTCCACTGCGGTGCATCTAAACATCAATTATGGATAACTGTGGATTGTTGTTCCGCCTTTTCACGCTTTTTTTTTGTTATTTTTTTTAAATGCCCATTTGATTTGATCTGTGTTCCTTTTTCTGCTGATCCGTCGTCCTGCAGCTCTTTACAGTAGTTTTCATTCAAACTTTAGACAGATAAGCGGTGTGAGTGTATGTGGGCAGGATACTGGCTTGCTCTAGCACTGTCCTCACCTCCTTTACAGATATATAACTGCCTTCTCTTTTCTGTCATTGATGTTTGTCTGTTGATGTATGTGTTTCTTTTTTTTTTTTCCAATAACCAAGAGTTCCCTTTTGTTACCCGCTTTCAAGGCCCCCGAGGAGGAAGAGGTAGGACTGGAGTTTACGCTGCACCTTTATCACTAACTCTGAACATGCATGTCTCGGGCCTCTTTTCTTACTAGATCTCCCCTCGTCCCTTAGGTTGGTTGGTTGGTTGTTGGGTATGTTGGTGTATGTCGGTGTGTCCTAGGTGTTTTCTCAGACATCGGGCGTCAGTAGATTAATGCTTCCCTGAGGTCTCGGTGAAGTGCATGAAGCATCAGTAGAGCAGCTGCTACTCTGGGATACGCAGGGTCCAAAGGGGACAAAGCCTCTACTAATTTGGAGGTTGCTTCTTCTAACGGCTCCCCTGTTAGTTAGTCTAATGATCATGCACGCATGGTGAACCCGAGTTTTCCTTGGTGGGCTCCAGGAAATGTTCTTAGTTTGTTTTGAACATGCTGACATGTTTGTATGTTTTTCTTTCTTTTTCTTCCCTTCCACAGTTTAATTTTGCAGACATGGCTGTGCATCAGGCGATTCACACCATCGAGTACTGCCTTGGCTGCATCTCTAACACCGCTTCTTATCTCAGGCTCTGGGCCCTCAGTTTGGCTCATGCACGTAAGCAGAAGCATAAGCAGAGCACACACGTGTTTAAAAATGTCGATCCACCTGCAAACTAATCACACGGTTGTATATTTGTCTGCTGTTTACAAACAGAGCTGTCAGAGGTGCTTTGGTCCATGGTGATGCGCATCGGCCTCTCTAAAAGCCCTGCAGGCTTTATCCTCATGGCCATCATCTTTTCCTTCTTTGCCGTTCTCACAGTTGCAATTCTTCTCATTATGGAAGGACTGTCAGCCTTTCTGCACGCACTTCGACTGCACTGGTAAATTTAGGTTTTTTCTATCTTTAGGTACTTTTTTAAAGTGGTTTTTAACTCTATTATTATTCATTATTCAAACTATTTCTATTTCAAGTTGATAACTGAGCTCTGAGGTTTTCTCTCTTTTTTTTTAATAAACTTTATTATATACAATACACAATACAAAACTGCACTGTGTACATATCATAAAACAACAAAAACATTTGCCAAGGGGAGCATTAACAGACGACAATAAAAGTATAATAAGAAATGACAAAATAATCTTGTTTGAAGAAAAACAGTACCAAAGGTGACAAAAATACCAGATGCCACAGTGAATCAACACAATAAATTATCTAAAATTCCAATTTGATTGCAAGCCAATTAAGTTGTTTTTGCTTTTTTGTTTGTTGAAGGTCGAATTGTAAATATATAATGTTTAAATTCGATCAAAAAAAATGAAAAGTCAGGTTTTTTTCTCAAAAATTCACATTTATGAAGTTGAAATTTAGCCTTAATAATTAATAAATTGATAAGAAAACTCTTCGCATTCATTCTTTTTGTTGAAAACCAAACAGGACAGGTTTTCTCTTTAAGATGTTCACTCTTCAGTTCAATGTGAACTATATTCAGACCTTTAGCTCCACCTGCTGGTTACTGTGTTTCTACTCATTTGAACATATGCTAACAGTAGCCAGATCGCTATGTGTGGAACTGAGTCGAGTTCTACATTCACAATCCGGGATGGCTGCCGTTCAGTCTGTCCACGAAAACGAGCAAAGTTTAGTACAATACTTGAAGCTGATTGGGTGACGTGCCAGCTAGTACCCGCCTTCCATAATACGCTTTCAGCCAATCGAAATGATGATCACTGTCGGATTCGTCTGCAGCTTCTTAAATGCTTTCACAACTAGTAGAATAAGCTGATAAATTAATCTTTTTACAAGTTCTGTTGGAAGAAAAGCACAGACATCTTTCCAATCTACAAATGGAAAAAGGGCTTCTCTTTGCTCAAGAAACGAGAAATTATCGCTATTTTAGTTAAAAACGAGTTAATTGCGGTAGCGATAGGTGAGTCCTCCACACTGATCTCTATTTATTCACTTGATTGCTGATAGACCAAAAATACGGAAGTCACCTGCCACCATCTTGGTACTCCCCGCTTTTATGGAGTCGCATCATAAAAATGCCCGTAATGTAATTTAATTACTATAACAATGTAATCAGGACATGTATATTACATGCAGATCATCAATTTAGCACTTGTGGTATATCATCAGATAATGTGTGCGTTTGTAATATTAATATCTCACTACAGTGTTATTATGTTCAATTAACACACTAATTTTGTTGTGATGGATTTCTATAATATGTTACATGACTTATAGACATCATGGACTTCATACTGATAGTGCAATGTGATGCGCCTGTATTTTTACCATAAATGACAGTAATCTAGCCTCGTGAGACCATCCTGATTTCGCAAGCTTTCAAGGTTTCACTCGCAGATCAGTCTGGCTACTTTCTGTTAAAGAAAATTTGGAGCAGTTCACCAAACAAACGTCCAATCAGCGTTGGCTTTGAGGCGGGTTGAGGTGTGACGCAACGAGAAGTGCGACAGTTCAGTCTAAAGAACATGGC